>NC_084992.1:23151326-23241326 GCF_963691925.1 Scomber scombrus | reverse complement strand
AAGCTTCAGTCGTCATCAAGTAGATATGTTTCAATGTTACAGTCACATCACATCAACTTTTAAATGCATTTTTGCACTAAATGACTTTATTTTATCCTCCATTATTTCCATTGAAAGCTCATGTGAAGATCTTTTAATAGTCAGTGTGAACAGGAGGAATGATTACAGAGAGGAAAACCTCTTTACTGTTCATATGGACACCCAACTGCTGTTTTAAGGCAAAGGGCTTTGGTTTTTACTGTCCTACATCATCAAACCTATTCCATAAAGGCCTGTGTGGCTGCAAGTTTTTGTTCCAACCAATCAAGAGCACACATGTGCACCAATCAACTGTCTGAAGACTGAGATCAGCTGATTAAATTAGTCGAGCCTGAGGCCTGTACTACGAAGCAAGTTCAACATACCAGGGTATCTTTCAGTTACCCGGCTTCACTAAACCAATGTTTAGTGATTATCCATACTACGAAGCGAGTTATCAACTCTCTCAGTCAACCCTGGGTTTTCCTATCCAGCTACAAGCGCGTTCATGTGAAAGAGGCGGAGTTGTTAATTACGAGCGACAGAAATCAGCACCGTGACTGTACACAGCTGTAGCCTATGATATGAGAGGAAACATAAGTATGCTTTATGCACCGCAGAAAAGTCATATGCAATGAGGCGAAACATAAAGGAGAGTAACCATCTAACCATACAACAGAACAAGATACTGTAAAGCAAATGTATTCTTTCATGTAGTTTACCTCAGTTCTGTATTGCCTGAATATATGTTTGCAGTTCCCATATCATTGCGCATTTTACACACATCATCTTTTCTAATTTAACAGATGTAGAAAAACTACAAATGATTTCCAAATATTAAAAGTAGTTTAGGGCACAAGGAACAGGTATTAGTGTGATTTAAAATATTCATCAGAGTGAGTATTTTAATGATTGATTCATTCTGAATATCTCACATAAGAATAAAATCTAGCTGCATAATGTCAGCCTGTATCTGCTGCTGAAGCAAAGAGAGGAAACGTAGTTAATGATCTATCTGATCCAAATGTTGCATTTATAATCACTGAAGAAAATTAATAAAGTGTGGATTTTTTTTTAATAAAAGAGGATCTTTCATTATTTCCAGTGATCATCACACAGTTTTTCATGTTATTCTGAGCTGCAGTGATAAATCAGAGTCTATACTCATCATAATCAGCTTCACTCTGGAGATAAACTATACTGCACAATTAAAATGTAGTTAAAATCATCATTATGTGTTAAGTGTAGCTACAGTAATAATGATCTCTGTTTGTTAGAAGCTCTGCTTTAAAACCGGAGTGGAAATAAAAAGCCTCGACGTGTCTAATGACCTATAAATATTTAGCCAGTCTGTATTTATCCTTTTTTAAAAACGTGTTGCTTTATTGTAAACTCAGGACTTTTGTCCATGTCGGGATCCTGTAGGAATGATGACTTTTTTTCGGTGATGTGATTGGTCAGAGGACAAGGTTTTGACAGGTTTGGATCTTACTCTGGAACTTAACCTGCTCCAGAGCAGGTTAGCCGTTCAGCATAAGTTACCATGGTGATTTACCCCGGTAGGAAGTGAACCAGCGTCGTAGGACGGAAAACCCAGAGTTAACCCTGAAGTTACCTCCATAAGAGAAAATCCAGCTTCGTAGTATAGACCTCTGGTGTGCTCCTGCTTGGTTTGAATTAAAACCTGCAGCCACATGAACCCTTTGTGGAATACCATCCATATGAAGTTCAGTGACTCAATGAAGCCACTAGATGGAGCCAGCTGTTCTGTTTTATTTTCATGCTTTGGTTCAATAGCACACAGCATTTTAAGTAGCTTTGTACTAATATGAACCAGACACAACAGATAACTGCAAATTCAATGTTGTCTTGCTTTTATGTGAAACACATGCTGCCTGGCCCGTGTCATCATCTTTCTGACTTGGCTGTTACTTCTCTTCTTTCCGGACAGGTTTGCTTTGTTCCACAATGTCAGGATCCCACGAGAGAACCTGCTGAATAAGACTGGAGATGTTACTCCTGACGGCCGCTATGTTACACCATTCAAGGTTAGTAGAGATTTCCAACCAGTGACCAAACAGTTGAGTTGAGCTGGATCTGCTTTAAGATAGACCTTTTTAAGTCTACAGTGTGTTAAGTACATTACTTCTGTACTACAGTCTGTTTGGTAGTTAGTGATCGCTGTCATCATTCATCCTTTTCATAATGACAATAAATACACGTGTTCCTACAGTCACACTGGAAAGGAATCAGTAAGCAAACATAGTGCCTGTAAAATAGTCTAACACCTTTCTATTTTTAGGAAAATAGTGGGGATTAGACCATTTTTAAAACTGTCTCAAACCAATAATCATGTCCACTTTACATCGTGATTGTCCAAGTATGTTGTGAGAGTCCAGCTTTCCTTTTTCATTCTTCACACAATCACTTTTCTTACAATGTACAAGATAGTACAACCCCATGAATACTTTCGAGACTTCACCTCATTTGTACAACTCTGACTCAGAGTTAAACAACAGGTTCAAGCACTTTTGCCTTAACTTTAGATGTGTGTTCTATTGTCATGCTCAAGGACATGTTTTCCCCTTTCAGACATGTACTTCTTTATGTTCATCTGATGGCAATTTAACATGTTAGTGTCAGGTCTGAATAAGCACCCTGGTCAGATGGCAACTGTTTGCCACTTCTGTATCACTATGGCTCACGTCAGATTAACCTCATGTTCATGATTGTCAACGATTAAAACTTCATTTAAAAATCTGTCAGTAATACAGCCTTTCTTGCTTTGGTAACATTTTTTAATGAAGTTGGGATGGAAAACTGAAACTACCACTATCATAAAACTAAAAACGACTGTCATTTTCTTAATTATTCCGTACATTCTTTATTTTGACACTAAATCCCACTGGAACTTCCCCCTTAACCAAGTTTTCAATCATAAATGGTGCAAATAAATCCTTTTTTGAAACGCACTGAATAAACAAAGACAAACTTTTAACTGCTTCAAGTTCAGCAATCAAACGCTGTCTTCACATTACAGCTGCTTTTCACTGCTACTGCTGTGTTTTTAATGGGATCTCAGGGGCCAAATCCACATGGACATGGTGAGAAGATGGTTGGTAATGACAACCAGGCATGGAAAAAATTCCTCTGGTACCCCATGAGAGGTGTAAATAGTAGCAACAGTCCTGGTCTTGAACAAAACATCTCAACAAGCTGAGTAAACATCAGAAAGTTTACATCAGATCATTTACACCTTTGCCTGGAAACTTTGTTATTGGACGAAATGGAAATCATGAGAAACATAGTTTTCTGGAGGGGGGGGGGGTTCTGCATTCTTTAAGAGGGTATTTTGCAGCTTTGTTCTTTATTGTCCAATACCAAAGAATTTGGGGAAATGATGCTTGATTTGAAATTGCTTCTAAATTCAACAAACAAATCTAAACCATCATTTTTTTTTTTCTCCTGGGAGAGCAGAGACACTCTCTGTCATCTCACTTGATGGTTTTCCTTTGTTGATTATTACACATATTTGTACTTACTAAAATTCAAAACATCAAATTATCTCTCAAAGAAATTTAAATTCACATTAGCCTTTCTGTACAGACTTCGGTCCTCTTTATCCACTGCAAGTATTCAGCATTTTTCTGTCCCAGGTTGTTTTTGATGATACCATTTACAGGTTTACCTCGCCACTGTATCAAAAGTTTATTCCCTGTATCATGTTCCCTACATACTTGAGTCAGAAGTTCTCTTTTTTACACAGCACTCACAACCTCAGGTCACGCTTTCAGCTTCATTTCAAAGTTCCTTCTGTCAGAACTGAAACTGGAAAATCAAGACTCTCCTATTACAGTCCCTGGTCCCTGGTCCTGGTCCCTGGTCCTGGTCCCTGGTCCTGGAACCATCTTCAGACCAAATTGAATCTTGAAACCCTCGTTCCTTTAAATGATTTTAAACGTATGATGAAAGATGTAGTCACTGATAGCTGCAGTTGTTTCAGCTGAACAATAACATGTGCCTATTTATTGCTGCCTGTTGTTCTGAGTTGTATTTTTTCACATTTACATATTGTTACTCTGTTGTTGTTGTTGTTGTTGTTGTTGTTGTTGTCCTGTTGCATGTGTGATGCTAACTGCTAACTGACCCTGTCTTGGCCAGGTCACGCTTGCAAAAGAGGTTTTTAATCTCAACGTGACTTCCTGGTTAAATAAGGGATAAATGAAAAAATGTCATATTTGTGTTCTGTTGTGAATCATTTTAATTGGAGTGTATGTCTTTCTGTTGGTTTCTCCACATCCTCCAGGACCCTAACAAGCGTTTCGGGGCATCTCTAGGTGCCCTTTCAGGTGGCAGGATTTCCATCACCAGGATGGCTCTGACCAACCTGAAGCTGGCTCTGACGGTGGCCATCCGTTACTCTGCCACCAGGAGACAATTTGGACCCAAAGACATAGAGGAGATTCCAGTTTTAGAGTACCAGTTACAGGTTAGAATGGAAGGAATGGGTTTGGAAAGCAAAATGTACCTTAAGACCTTACAGAATGCATCTGTACTTTACACTCATTATTCACTCATGTTATATATGTACATCTTCCTGTGTGTTCCTACAGCAATGGCGTCTGATCCCCTACCTGGCAGCAGCGTATGCTCTTGAACACTTCTCCAAAACCATCTTCATGAACTTTGTCGAGTTCCAGATTGGACAAATAATGAAGGACAAGAGTGACAGACAAGTGAGTAAAGATGAGGTGTGTGTGTGTGTCTGTGTGTGTGTGTGTGTAAGTAAATTCCAGTCTTATATGTCTGTTGTGTTTGTTCCAGGCAGAGATGGGCAGGGAGATTCATGCCTTGGGCTGCTCTAGTAAGCCACTGGGCTCATGGACAGCTCAGAGAGGGATCCAGGAGTGCAGGGAGGCCTGCGGTGGACACGGATACCTGGCCAGTCAGTCTCAAACATACAGATATCCACACACACACACACACACACACACACACTCTCTCTCTCAGACCCCTAACTCTCTTGGTTTTCTCTCCTTTCAGTGAACCGGCTGGGTGATCTCCGCAATGACAATGACCCAAACTGCACATATGAAGGAGACAACAATGTGTTGCTGCAACAGACCAGCAACTACCTGCTCAGCTGGCTCCACGCTAAGCATCATGGTCAGTCTCCATCCACAGAGGCATAATTCAAACTCATATTGTTGTGAGAGGTAGAATTACAGTTGTCCACAAAATTCCTTGAAAAAGCTGACTGGAAGTTGACTTATTAAAGATCAAAGTGATTTTCTCTGATTGCTAGTGCTGATGGGCTTGACAATGTTAAAGCAATTTTATGCACCATTTACAATAGTTAAAAATCACTTTAGTAGAATCAACTGATCCATGATCATCTTTCATGTCTAATTTAACTTTGGTGAACTTTGACATGGTAATTCGCAGTGTTGATGAAAAGCAACCTTGATCAAATCTTGACAGTAGGGATGGGAATCACCAGTTGCTCCACAATACGATATTATAACGATACTTGTGTCACAATACGATATATTGCAATTCATAACCTTTTTTTGAACTATTTTTATTACAGTTATGAACAACTTAATTAAATGCAAACATGAACATGTGTGGACTGCTGTACTACTACAGGTATTTTTAAATGATGCGACATGGACAAAAAAAAAAGTGCAAGTTAAATTTTCATTAGCAATTTATATAATAAAAGATCGATACTTGGCGTCCATGTATCCATACAATATTGCCACACAAATATAATATTGCAATACTATGCTGTATTTTTCCCCCCAGCTCTATTTGACAGAGCTGACCTTTTTGTATATATATATATATATATATATATATATATATATATATATATATACAAAACAATATTGTGGACATGTTAATCACACAATCAGCATTATACAGTAAAAGAATCTCTTTTCATTAACCACAGGATCCCTAATGATCTCTAAAGCTTTAATGCTGTGGTGTTTGGTTTCAGATGGTGTGCGCATAGAGTCTCCTCTTCACACGGTGGATTTCCTGGACGATATGCACAAGATCCTTGGAAGCAAGTTTACAGCAACAACAATGGAGCAGTGCATGGACCCTGCAGGTATTCTGCTATTTTAGCTTGTAAGGAATGGATCAGTTGATAGATTCAGTTCAGTCACACTCTTTTGGTGAGATATGAGGTGTTAAGAAAATACAACCAGATGACGTCTTTGTTGTGATTTCTACAAAAGATATTCACAATGTTTGGGAAAAAGACACAGGGCCAGATTCACATTTCACAAGTTCAGTTTCAGCTTTAATGAACACAACTCACAACACTCAATCCACTGTTAACTGTTGCAAAATAGATATTGTATTAATTGATAATATATAGATATATATTTATGCCCCTTTTGCTGTGACTACAGCCATTTCTGTTGCTATGGTTGTAGCCAAACTATTGCCCTGGCTGTGGCTACAGTATATCTATGGTGGGATCTAGGGCTATGGTTATTGTGACTGTGACTGTAGTTATAGGAGGCAAGGCTGTTACTGTGGTTATAATATTAGCTGAGGCTGTGATTTTTGTGACTGGTTGGCTACTCTTACAGCACATAAAGATGGTAACACTGAAGAAAGACACTCCTGCCAGGATTTGAACCTGGTAGTTCTTATCAGATATGACAGATGTGTTACTAACACAACCCAGAAGTTCAGGAATAACATTAGCTTCAGCACAACAATGCACGTAGTTATAATATTAATGCATTTAACTTGAATCTAAAAGTGTTAAACTGTTAAAACATATAACATAAAAAAATGACAAGAAGTGAGATGAAAAAAACCATCCTGAGTAAACAGGCTTTCAGGCCTGTATTAAAAGAAACTATTGTCTGCTGCCATCAGATGGTTAGGGAGGCTGTTCCACAAGCTCAGTCCCCCGTGGTGCAGACCTTAGTACTGGGGGCCTTGCCTCTCTCCCACTAATTACAACAAACAACTGGAATAACAACACAACACAACACAACACAACACAACACAACACAACACAACACAACACAAACTGTGTTCTTTTTACAACTCCACTTTAAAGGCCGATGTAGATTGGCTTAATATGTGATTGTAAAATATGTACAGTGTTGATATTTGGTGTTTAGATTGAATATGCTCAGCACAGCAGGGAGTCTACCATTCCATCCAGTGGACGGTAGACTCTTAAGTATTACTATGACATGGGGAATGTGAAATGAGTGTAGAGGACAGCCTGTACTAGCCTGCAGGCTTTGGGGGTCTTTGGGGGTCTACCCTCTAAAACATTTTTTTTTAGCAGAACTGGCCTGAGCTGTACTGTGCATACTCTTTGTTTTCTATATCAGTGTCACTGGCAGCCTACAAGTGGCTGGTGTGTTTTCTGCTGGAGGAGAGTCACAACAGGCTGAAACAGCAGAGGGCCTTGGGCAAGGATGAGTTTGAGGCTCGTAACAACAGCCAGGTAAGATGGACTCTCACATACACACTGTCCTTTTAGCACCTTCTAAAGCAGGGGTGTCAAACTCATTTTAGTTCAAGGGCCACATACAACCCAATTTGATCTCAAGTGGGCCAGACCAGTAAAATCATTGCATAATAACCTATACATAATATATAATATCCATATATATATTATAACTTTACTACAATAACCCATCTATTTGCCAAACAGGTGAACAGCCTGTCAACAATATCATGTCTCAGTCTTTACAGATTATTTTGCACAGAAGCTGCAGATTGACAACATTTTGCACAATGTTCAATATATAAATGATTTAAATATGACAACAATTCATTGTTTTTCAGAGGCTTTTATTCTGGTCAGGGTAGAAAAATATTGGAATTACTTTTCTGCATTTTTTCATACTTTGCAAAGTTATCCAATGGGCCAGATTAGACCCCTTGGCAGACCAGTTCTGGCCCACCAGCCATATGTTTGCCACCTCTGTTTTAATGGATAAACTCAGATATGCTCATTGCTCCAGCTAAAAACAAGACTCTTGTTTTTAAGCCTTTTATCAAACACAGGATGAAGTGCTGAGGCTGCTTTCTGTCAATGTCTCTCAAGTTCAATTCAAAACACTGAAGTGGAGTTTTGATTGAAGTTTGACAATTTTCAAGAGGGGTGCAAGTCAGAGTCACATCTGACAAGTAATAATTCACACCATACAAAACAATAATACAAATAACAAGGCTTAATACAGCAAAGAGATGTGCCCTTCATCTGAAAGGAGGATCTGAAAAAGCATTTCAGATGAATGGCAAAAAGTCATCAATCAAAGTTCCAGTCGAGTGGTTTGGATCCAGCTGTTGGCACATCTGTAGCCAGGAAGAGGTCAAATACAGGACATTTGAAAACATGACAAAAATGTCATGGTCATTTTAATCTACATCAGAATCTAATCTACATGGATCAATCAAAATATGTGTGTTTGTTTAGTTTATCATGTGAGAATTGACCTGCATATATCACTATATCTTCTTCTCTATATCAGGATCAATGCTTAGCTGTGTTATTGCCATGGATTTTATTTTAGAGAAATGTTGTGTCTAAATTCTGATAAAACCAGAGCAGTATTAATCTTCTTAGATGAAGAAATAAATGCTCTGTCATCCAAAGATAGCAGAGTTTCAAACACTTGGCTGTCATCACAGAGTCTTGGCTGACAGTCATCTGGTTTGTGTGATGCATGTCACAGATGCAGGCTGGAGGTTCTGCTGTCAGATGGTGTTTTATGGTTCTGAGAAATGTTTGTGTCAGTGTTTTCATTCATTTAATTGACTGGTGTTTTTAATTAATATGATGTACGGACATTAAATGTTTATTGTGTGTGTTTTAGCAGTTTCCAGAGAATCATACATTCATTTTGTGGGTGTTAAGTGTGGTAGTGGTTTGTACAATGACATGTGATTCATCAAATGAAAGAGAACTACATGATATTCAGTATAATGTTGGCATATTATTTTTGATGTGCTAAATGATGAAAGTCCCATTTTGGCATAAGGGTCAATAAGGTTTTATTAGTGTCCATGTGGTTTAGGTTAAATATTAAAGGGTTAAAATGATAAAATAAACGTATGAATAACTTTCACACATTCTTTTTTTGTGGACCCAGCATCAAATTTCTGCTTTTAATCCATTTAGAGAGAATATATTAGAGGATTATGGCAAAAATGTCTAAGTGGTGTAACCATAAAAACTTTGTACCAAATAATTCAACTTGCTTAAAAACACTAAATTGTCAATAAAACACCATATCAACTAGTTTTGCATGATCTTACATTATAACTTTTATATTAAATAAAGCTAATGGAATACAATTGTTCTAAATATTACATTTAAGGCCTGATTTACTAAGATCCCAAATAGTGGGTACTAAATTGCGTGCACGGTGCAATAGATTGAGCGTGCCGTTTGTGTGTGTTTTGCAGCTGATCTACTAGAATAACTGTGTAAATGAAAACAGGTGCAACAGGGTGGAGACAGCAGTATTTAAATGAGGGTTTTGTGTCTTTATGGAGAGTTTGGACGAGCAGAAAGCTGCAAGTACAAAATGAAATGTGATCAGGTTCTAGTGGAAGAGGTTAACTAATATATTGAGTTATAACAAAAACTAATATTACCAGAGAAACCCACATATGGGAGAGTATTAGTGACAAAGTCAATGCTGTTAGTAAAACCACAATTATTCCACTCCTAAAATATTAACACAGGTGGAAAAACTCTGTCCTGTGTGTATTCTGTCATTGTGCCTCCGTCTCCTCGTCTCCATGGTAACAACAGGTTAATACCTGTCCTTCAAAGGTATTATTTATAGACACAGTTAGCATCAGAAATAATACCTTCAGGTTTGGTAAATCACAATGCGTGTGCTAAATAACATATTTACATTTTCTCCTCCCTGTATTTTACATACTGGGGTTGAAACGTCTCATATTACATTCATTATGGTAAACTACTAATATTACATTCATTATGGTAAACTACTAATATTACATTCATTATGGTAAACTACTAATATTACATTCATTATGGTAAACTACTAATATTACATTCATTATGGTAAACTACTAATATTACATATTCATTATGGTAAACTACTAAATGGACAGCGCGTACTATCTTGCACAGTTGAAAGACGCAAACCTCAGTGCGCTGTGTTAGTAGATCAGCTGCACATTTTTTGCGGGTGATGTCAAGTTTGCACACGTTTCTACACACGCAAACCTTTAGTAAATCAGGCCCTAAATCTGGGGTGCATTTAAAAAAAGAGAGAAGTAATTATTAGTATAAGTCCATTTAAATACACTGTAGGTGATAAAATATTGAATATTGATAATTCTTTTGTGGTTACACCATTTGACATTTTCAGGAGCATTCAGTCTTACTTTTGGTAAAAAATGTTGTAAATGTCATTTGAAGCAACCAAGTGGGAAAAACTTCTCATGCCAGCTTCCTAGTCTTGTCCTCGTTGCCATGCAGCAGAATACATTTTGTATGATCACACATTTCTCTGAAGTGTTAACATCTACAACATTTTCACACTTCTTTATTTATGTATGTATGTTCAGGTTTACTACTGTCGTTCCCTGGCCATGGCCTACATTGAACACAATTGCCTCCAGAGGTTTTATGAGTTAACGACTGCTCAGGACACACCAGCAGGTCTCAGGCCAGTGCTTAGTAAGCTATGTGCCCTGTATGGACTGTGGAGCCTCAGCAACCACATGGCCACACTGTACCAGGGTACGTACTCTATATACTGCTCGTATACATTTCATCTAAACAGTGTTGTACTGTTGTAACATGGTGGTGTTTCTGTACAGGTGGTTACATGAGTGGAAGGAAGCCAGCAGAGATGTTCCAGATGGCCATTCTCTCCCTCTGCTCCCAGGTACAAGAATATCTTTCCACCTTTCTTTGATGTGTATGTCATTCTGATTAGCCTTAGTTAATGGTGGAAAGTAACAACACATTTAATAAACTTAACCCCCTAACCCTAACCCTTTATACTTAATAATCAGTCTGAAACTATACAACCAGTTAATACATTACGATGTAATATTATAGATAATAAATGATGATGTAATATTCTACATAAAGCAACCCAGCATTATACCTTTTTTAAAATAGTTACAATTATCCTCACCTTTACCAGCAACGTCCAAGTAATGTAAGTAAGTAAACATGAATGCATCCATAGTTACAATCCAATGATGTAATATAGGTATGTATATGTATGATTCTGAAGTCAACCATTCTGTTTAATTAGCACTTTTGGTTCTTTGAGTATATTTTGATGCTTATATTTATATTTTACTTTTACTTGTGCTTATTCTGAAGTACCTCTCCCACCACTAGCTTCACCAGTGTTACCAAGTTCATACACAAACATTTAAATCAGTTACTCTTATACTTTGGAACCCACGGTGTGAATCACAGGCTTTTACTGAGCCCTGTTTGACCACGTGTCTCCAGACTCCACCTAAAAACAGCCTACATCTTATTTCATGTGTAACTGAACTATGGTCTTTATTTTAGACTTCTTCTGTCCTGACTTTAGACAAAAAAAAATCTACAAATGATCCACAAAGCAATGACAATAATACTTGAAAATCTAGTAGCTTCCTAAAATATTAGCGATGCAAATAAATACAGTATACACTGCATGTTCTGTCTTTTACCATCAATTTGACTTTAATGTCAAAATAATGTTCTATGTTTGTCTTTTTCAGATGAAAGATGATGCAGTAGCACTGGTGGATGTTTTTGCTCCTACTGATTTCATCCTCAACTCTCCTATAGGCAACGCTGATGGACAGGTAAGACATACACACTGAAAACAATACTTCTACTAGAGCCCACTGATATCACTCAGCCTTTATTATCAGCCAATATCACAGATATATCAGTATCGGTGAATATGTTGTCTGCTAATGTTATGTTATATTATGTGCTAATATTGTTTTTTTATTTTCTAAAGTTATGTAGGCAGCAATTTATGTATATTTGGCCCTTTGTTTCAAAAATCTTTTGTTTGTTACGCATGTTTTTAAAATTCAATTACATTTCCAGAGAATTTCACTGTTTCAGTGCACTGAAGTCATTTTATACAATAAAGTTTATTGTTTAACCTTCATCACATTTTAGGGACCATGTGTTTATCTGTATATTCTGTACATATAATATTATTGGCCAATATATCGATATCAGAATTTTTTCACTCCCTATTATCAGTATCGGTATCAGCCCCAAAAACCCATTATCGGTCGAGCTCTAACTTATACATTCATCAATTAAAGATAGGATAAGAATAATATAATGAAAAGGTAATAAAAGACAAATATAATTGCAGATTTTAATATTTATTTAATTCACACTCTAGATTCTATACAACCCTCACTGATTGACAGCAACATACACTGAACCTGATCACACACTACAAAACTGTGATCTGTATGTGTAGAAGCTCAGAAATCACTTCTCATGATTTAATGGTTTAACTGAACAAGCCGAGTATTTGTGTATTTGTATAATACTAAGATATATTTATGACAACATCAAGGATAATGTATTCACTCTGTTTTGGAGTTTGATAAAATTGTTAATGATGTATTTAAATCAGCAAAGTTCTGGATTTCAATAAGAGGTCGATTCTGAAAATGAGATCATGTTAATTAAATCCAGTGACAATAATTTGTCCTCTTGAAACAACCTGATAAGGAAAGGTAAACTTTATTGATCTCCCTAGGGGGAAAACCAAAATTGACACAACAGTAGCCGTATATGGTGAAGTGATAAAGAAGAATTAAAAACAAAATAAAATACTATATACAATAAACAATGTGTGCAACGTTCCTGGGATTAAACAGTAAGGACAGCATCAGTCTTATTAGTGGGAATGTACAGTCTGATGGCTGATGGTATGAAAGAGACCCCCAAGCACATTGAAATTCAAATTCAATTCAATTCTTTTTGAGGTATAGTATTTGAATTTTATTTTTGAAGCAAACATTTCATTTACTATATTTACAAATTGATTTACTTTTTCTAAATAATCACATGAGCCTGTGTACGTGCGTCTCGTCCTCTGTGAACTTTTCCTTTGTGTGTGTGTGTGTGTGTGTGTGTGTGTGTGTGTGTGTGTGTCGATATCAGCTCTGTACACAAACTAACACTCATCACACTGTCTCAGTAATATACCACAGTGTTGATTTCCCTCCCTTTCAGTCACTCCCATTTATTATAACCTTTATTTAAAGAGGGGGAGGCCATTGACTTGACTTGTCTTTCACACGGACGCCTGATTACAGTATATATAAAAATAATCAAAGCATGTCTAAGTTACAGTATACATCAATCAATCAAATCATCAGAAAGTTTACCAGTAAGTTCTTTCTAAATAAATAAAAGACAGTGTTTTTCTCCTTTCACTGCCAAATACTTTCTTATGTAATATACAACCATGTGTTGTAAAGCCATCTCTAGCTATGAATCTTGGGTGGAAAGATAGACTGCATCAAGAGGTTTAAGAGTACATATAAATGATATCACCATGGTTCATATCAGATTGATCCAATTGACTGAACAATTTGCCTTCTGCAGTTCTGGGTAATACATGCGTTATGTCTATTAAAGAAGGCCAGTTTTGCTTTTAAGGACTTAATCAGTTCAATAATGTCTTTTAGACCACAGGCTCATCATCCAGCCACAAACCAAGATATTTGTACTCTTTCAGTTGCTGTCTTACTAAGGGTAGTAATATTCACTGCTGTCGTATTCTAAGTCCAAGTGTGGCTGAGGAGTCGTCATGGTAAACTCATTATCACCATAGTACAAATCAAACAAAAATGCTTGTTCAGAGAAGTGTTTAACATTCCTTTGTGATACGTGGTTTGGATCTTTGTCATTTTGTGTCAGGTTTGCATGCTGGTGTGCAGTGGTCACTGAAGTTAAGAGGAAAAACACCACTAGATTTATAATGTTGGGGTCTGTTGGTTCAAAAAATATGCAAGTAACAGGACTGTTTTTAGCATGGAATTAGCCGATACATAAAATATAGCCACATGACGTCAATGCTAATAGCATGAGGATGCTGAACACATTCTTGTAATTCACAAAAAAAAGGGTATTTTTTTCAGTTTTTTCCATAATTAAAAGGTCATTCTGAAATGTATCTGGAGTCAATTACTTGTTCAGTATGCAACTTTATCCAGAAAACGTTATATTTTGTGGAGCTCAAATCTCCTATGTCCTATAAACGCATCACAGCTCCTTTCCTCTGCTGGGGCCAGCAGTAGTTGCATTGCTAGCCCTCTGATCGAGCTGGACGCTGCTATTGGATGTCACGTTGAGTGACCGTATCATCAGCCAATCAGATGTTGATGTGTTATTGACAGAATGCCCTATGTCAAGCAGAGTTTCTAGTGCTGGCCTGGGCGTCGTCATTCAAATGAACTTGTCTGATTGGCCCATGGGCAGGTGCGTGATGACGCACTGTCTGTTATTCTGGAAAGGTGATGGCGGTTGATTTAACAGCAAGATCAGTAGATAAAGATATGATTGTGGACCTGCTAGTTGGATTTTGGTGCTGGCCCTGACTGAAACACCACCGCACGCTACTGTGTATGAATGGGTGTGAATGTTAGTCTCCTCCAGGTTGGTACCTGTGTTGTAGCTCCTGCCATCAGTGTGTGAATGGGTGAATGTGACATTTATTGTAAAAGTGCTTTAAATGGTCAAAAAGACTAGAAAACAGCTATAGAAGTACAGTCTATTTACCCCATTACCATGAAAATGTGACTTGTGAAATGTTCAAATGTTCAAATCAGAGGGCAGAATGTGTTAGGATCAACGGGACTGAGTGAAAACTTGGTGACACGACTGAAAAGTGTATTTTAACCTCAATATTATGGATACCCACAGGTGCAGAAACAATAATACCCAATGATTAGTATTAATTCTAAACATGTCAGCTTAGATAGAGAGGTAACAACAGAGACAGTTAAACACCTTTTCACAACAATGGTAACACCTTGTCCCTTAGTAGGCTGATCACATAAAAGAACACTGTAGTTACGGTTGTATCAAGACAAATATTAGCATTTTAACAGTTGGACAACACAATAATGTCATGGTCAGTTTGTTACACACAGACTTTAATATAGTCCATTTTTGATACAATACTACACACGTTCATATGAACAATTTCCCTGCTCCTGTGATGTAAAAAGCTTTGCATGCTCTAATCAACATTCTATGTTTCTTCCGAATTTTAATTTTGACCTCCAGAGCTGCAAGTGGTGTAATTGATAAGAACATAGTAACAGGTTATGTTTTGATTCCGTGTTCATGACCCTTTGATTTGCTTCCTTCTGTGACAAGCAAAGAGAATCATAATCAAGTCATTGAAGTCAACATTCCTGTGAGTTAACCTGACTATCAATCATTATTACTGGAACATTCAAACCAAAGGGAGTTTCATAAAAATGGGCGACTCACAGAGCATTAATGGACTTCAAAGTGGGCTTACAGGAACCGAGATCCACGCACATTCAAATGAAGTCGTCCAGAATGGTTTTTGAAGAGATCTGGATGGTTCAGGAAAGAAGCAAAGTTGTCAACAAACAAAATGCCTCATTCACCCTGTCCCTTTAAAATGACCCCTCAAATGTGTTTATCAAACACTTGTGACAGAGAGCTGTAATGAGGCATGATATCTCCTTTTATATAACAATAATCTTTATAGTATACAATGACGTCAGTGCACTGAAACAATTAACTTAAGTAGCTATAAATATAAAAACATGTTTATATTAAACTTGAATTAAGAAAAAGGATCAAACTTTGGAGAAAAAAAAGGCACATATCAGACAACATGATATAACTGTGATAGGCTAATATCAACTAATCATTTTGGCTGACAGATATATCAGTTGGACTCAAATATTCTTTCCTGCAGCTCTGTTATCTCAAGACAACAACTTGTACAGTTCTGGATGGAGTAAAGTGCTTAAAATCCAGTATTGGAATACACAATAGAGTTAAAAATGACTAAGTTCTAGAAGGTTGTTGTAAACATGTTGTTTTAAACTGGATCAAAAGTCAGTTTAAGACAAAGTTTGACAGCTTGTGGCACCAACACAACACATGTGCAAACCACGATGAATCAATCCATTTTAATTGCAAAAGAAATATGTATATATGTCCCACTCTGGGACTTGTAGTCAATCAGGTTAAGTCTTATTACTGGAAGAAGACTGCATGGTGTTGGCTGCTCTCCTTGCCTCTTCCAGGAAAACACCCGTGTTAGTTTGGTTTAATAAGAGTCATACACAGCGTAGTGTCTGACAGTTGATGATGATGATGAGCCACTCTGCTCTGTCTGAGATGGCTCAACTAATGTTTGGTTTGCTTGGGAAATAAAGACACGATGCAGACCCACAGTGTATTCTGTTACATCGTGTCAGCTTCAGGGTAGGTCAAGTTTATTTTTGCAGTTAATATGCTGAAATGTGCTGATACCACTGATGGTCATTCTGTCACTGACTCTGTCTCTGTACTACTGTTTCCTTCATTCTGCATACTTTTACAACCATTTACAAATCATCTACAACAAGTCATTAAGAGGTTTCTTACTTATGTCTGACATGTGTATGAATAAGTCAGATCTGAGATTAATAGTTTACTGAGATATTTCATTAAAGTGAAAGAACATATCTTGTCTTGAGATATTGATTTGTTCCAGTTGTATGTTTGTTCTTCATCCTGACAGTGAACAGCTTACATAGTAGGGCTGGGTATTAATACTCAATACCTTTTTAAGGTATCAACCAAAATAAATTGATACCAAGTAATATGGAAATATCTCCCAAACGATACCTGCAATTGTTCCTTTTTGCACCCAGAGCTAGAAAATATGACTATTTGTATAGACATGCTCACATCCAATCAACACAAGCATTCTTCGATTTAATGCGTCATGTGATTGGTCCACTGCCACAGCAGCTACAACCCATCTGTGGTGGTGAAGTTATGGTGAATTTGAGTTAGCACGCTTAGCTGTTCAGAAGCCAAGATGCCACCTAAACGCTTTAAAGTGTGTCTACACTACACGTCTGTTACACTGGATAAAAGACAGTACACTAAATGTGGAATGGGTATCTAATGAAGTACTCAGTTGGTATCAGTATTACTTTAAGGGTACTTGGATTGGTACTGTTATTGTCATTTTTAAATGATACCCAGCCCTAGTGAATAGGATATAATGTACTGCTGGGTCTTTTTGAGTTGATAGAGTAAATGGTACATAAGATTCAAATGAGGAATTCACAGTACAGGTTCAATATGACATAGGAAATTAAAACAAGTTAAAACTACAGAGCTAATAGCATAGCATAGACATCACACAACACTGTGTGATGGGTTAGTAGTATCCACAGTAGGGAATGTACCAGCAGTAGTAGGAGTAGTGAAGTAGTTCAGTGTTGTCTGGTTTTCAGATTTAGTTTGTAATATTTTCAAATGTGAGTATGTGTTTAATAGTTTGACTATTCAACGACTACATTTACTGTCTATTTAGAGTAGCTACTAACTATTGGAGTTTTTTAATACTTATCTTTTACTCAAAGCTCTGGGCTCAGAACATTCAGTCTTCCTTTGTTCACTCTTCATTCTTAAGTTCATAGACCGAGCAATTCTGAATTTTAGAATAATATGTGTAAAAATATTCCTTTTTTCATGAAAACATAAAAAAGAGTTATAAGGAATCCTTTAATATGAGGTTATTAAACTTGATTAGTTGTTCTTTGGCATTCCTTTACAAATGATATTGAGTTGAAATATTGTTCAAGCTGATGTGCAAACAAATATATTTGTTTTAAAAGTGCTTCAAGTCAATGAAACAAATGAAGTCACATAAGATAAATGTTTAATAAAAAATGAAAAAATACAATTAGTTTGTGTCTGTGGTGTTCAAACAGATGACAGCATGGCCAAATGACACTGCTAGGAGGCCTATGGCTAAAATAAGCAGTGGTCCTCTATTGACCCCCACTAACTTGGTAACTTTGTTAAATTCAAATGAATGTAGGAATATACACCATGAACATTTATGACACAGATTCCATCTACAAAACTGCATATTCCCAAAATATATACCACAAACCAGTGACATAATAGGTCTATGGGACCTTTGGGGCATCTCAGGCCAGTTATTGCTCTGCCTGTGAGGTAAATCCAGCTTTGGGTACAGATCATTCTCATGATTCATGATGTTTTATTTGTGATGTTTTCTGGAAGGGGAGCTTATGTCTCTGTAAATCCAGTAACCATCTGCAACTAGTTACTCTCAACAGCATGGGAAGAAATCCCAGCAGATTATACAGTCATGTTTCAATGACCTCACCTGATGGACACAGTGTTTGCTTCAATAAGCATTCATCCATGTGTCCTTCCTCCTTACAGCTGAAGTACACCACAGACAGGGCACAGCAGTCTTTTCTACCTGATACACTAATTCCATCTCTGTCACTGCGTGCATATAGAGTTTTGCCAAGTGATAAGGCAGTTAGTTATGCAGGGTAGGCTATATTAATTACAGGATCATGTCATTTACACATTTAATTGATTTATTTTAATATGCAGTGTAAAGAAAAACCACAAGGTTGCACTGCTGCATTGCCTCTGCTACAATGACTTTAATCATTTGTAAACAGATTGTACTCATTTTGTACAGATTATATAGTTTCTACATGTAAGAGGGCTGCACAGTTGTGAATAGAAAAAAAAAGAAAAAAAGAAAAGACAAGCCTCACAAAACAAAGATGATCCAAGTGGCTTCCATGATCAGTGTAGCAGCTTCAGTTGACTATAAGGGAAGCACTCTGCTGCAGCCAGATGTGTCACACCACATCTGTGGCTGTGGTATTTTGGTCATTAGAGTCACAACTCAGACAAATCTGAACACACACACACAGGACACATGTATTGGTAGATTTGGCATGACTTACACATTTCATGGATCTGCTTTAAAGTTTAAAAAGATTATACTCACAAGTGGAAATGTTGCCATCTAATCATCATCATGTGATATTTGTGTGTACAGCCATGTTCACGGTGCAAACAGAAAGTGTGAATAGTTCGTTCAACAGGACCTTTCATGCCCACAATCTGCCAGAAGATGAACAGTTATAGAGTAAAGAAATGTGCCTCAGGTGTAGCTTCATGACAGAGTATGCCACTATTAATAAGTGCGTTTTCAGGCGGGATTTAAAGATGGAGACAGAGTCAGAGTGCAAATGTCTGGTGGGAGAGAGTTCCAAAGGCGGGGGGCAGATCGGCTGAAAGCTCTTGACCCCATGATGGTAGTTAAGTTGGCAGATGGGGCAGATAGCTGGATGGCAGAAGAGGATCGGAGTGTTTGGGAGGGTGTGTAGATGTGAATCAGTTCAGAGAGATATGATGGTGCCAGGTTGTGAAGGATCTTGTAAGTGAGGAGTAGAATCTTAAAGTCAATGCAGGATTTGATAGGAAGCCAATGAAGTTGCTGCAGGGCAGTAGTGGTGTGTTCAATAGAGGGAGTTCTGGTTATGATACGGGCTGCTGCGTTCTGTACCAGCTGGAGTTTGTGAAGAGATTTCCGCGGAAGACCAAAGAGGAGAGAGTTACAGTAGTCCAGACGGGATGTGATCAGGGTGTTTACCAGGATAGCGGTGCAGGTTGGTGAAAGTGAGGGACGGAGACGATTGATGTTCCGTAGATGGAAGTATGCAGTCCGAATAACGTTATTGATGTGGGCTTCGAAAGATAATGTGCTGTCCAGGATAACACCCAGGCTCTTTACCTGAGGGGATGTAGGAACAGTGGAATTGTTGATGGTCAAGGAGAAAGTGTTGAGTGTTGCTAGGGTAGATCTGGTACCAATGAGGAGGACCTCAGTTTTATCACTGTTGAGTTTAGGAAAGTTGAGTGAGAGCCATGATTTAATTTATATACACATATTTCCCATGTTGAAAACCTGTAGACGTACATACACACAACTCACACTATTTTAAAATGCACAAAACTATTTTTTTCATTAAATACATTCTTAAACATGTATGACACGCCTTGTTGTGCCTGTAAACGAGAGGTGAAATCCGAGCAGTGTGTTCAAAGGGATTTGGGTCACTACAGCATGTAATGTGTTCTATCAGTCCATCAGACGTCACATTCAGAACGTTCATTAACCCTTACATACAGTTCAGGTCAAATTTGACCCATATTGACCCCATTTCCAAAGTGGCCCAAAATGCACAGAATGAAAATATTTAAAAATGTTATACTTTTGTATAGGTGCTACAAATGATTATCCACTGAGGCTGTTCTGGGTCAAATTTGAGCCCTATCTATTGACATGTGTTTTTTTAAAATTAATATTACATTGTAATAATTGACCCAGAACATACTGCGAGAGTGTAGAATATGAACAGTATGTAAGGATTGTCATCCTGTATACTTCAATATAATAAAGCATAAATATCACCAAACCAATAGAAGATAAACAGTGAAGTGAAGCATGCTTTTCTCATCAGAATGACTGATTCACTTACAGTAACTTCAACCACATAAACAAACTTCCTGTTTAGCTGTGGTCACATACGAATACACAGTGACCTCCTGCCCCATCACTCATCATCTGTTTGGGTTTGTCTGCAAAGATGTGACATTTAGAAGGCCAATAGTGTGTTTATTATATGGTCAAGATGAGTTTAGCTTGTTTGTGTGGTTGGTACAAATCCAACAAACAATGTGATTGTGGGTTTTTGATGTTCCTGGAAAACAGGAAGTAATGATGACAACTCAGTTTAATGAGGGAGGAGCCTCTTTCATATCAAAACATAACCAACACAACTGTCGCCCAAGACAAGTGGTGCTTGGTCTGATTTTTGTGATCAGTGACCACTTCCTCTCTGACTCATGTTATTGTTTTCCCTCCTCACAGCTGTATAAGAACCTATGGTCCACAGTGATGCAGGGCAACCAGGTGCTGGAACGGCCCTCCTGGTGGAAAGAGTTCTGCTCAGACAAACCTGGGGTTGGATCCCTGCGTCCAAAACTGTAGAACCCAGACACACACACACACACACACACACACACACACACACACACACACACACACACACACACACACACACACACACACACACACACACACACACACACACACACACATACACACACAGAGGCCTTAATGCTCCATTCCAATGTTTTTAGTATGTTCTGATCTTTTTGTGTTGATGGTTCATATTCATGTTTGTAAGTGACATATATATGATAGTTGACATCCTAAACTGCCACACATGCACAGATTGAACTGAAATTATAACAACAATAACATGATTAATGCCACAAATCAAATCAGAGACATGGATGACATGGCTGTGCTGGCAACTTAGAGCTAACTTTAGCTTCTCAATAAGTGTACAACAAATTAGAATAAAGACACTGACCCTTGTCAGTGTCGTTGTTGTTTATTCTATGTATATATACACACAGTGGGGAGAACAAGTATTTGATACACTGCCAATTTTGCAGGTTTACCCACTTACAAAGCATGTAGAAGTCTGTAATTTTTATCATAGGTACTCTTCAACTGTGAGAGACGGAATCTAAAACAAAAATCCATAAAATCACATTGTATGATTTTTAAATAATTAATTTGCATTTAGCATGGACTAATGCTAAACCAACTGTATCTATCATTCTAACATCAGTCAGTATGAATAATAGACACACTCAATGATCCCTGTAACACAGCACATTCTCTAAAACCCTGATGATAACATTCAGTCATGATGCTAACCACCAGACAGAAGAATTTTACTTGGATGAAATATATATATATATATGTGTTTTTGTAGTACTCGTGGATACAATGAGAATTGGATAAAAGTATTCTATTGATTAAAATGGTTTGATTAATGCTTTTATGTAACGCTATGTGTGTCTCAGGATTTCAATCACTGGTATTCATTATCATCTGTTCTGTAATATGGTAAAAATCATTTTTATGGTCATACCAAATGTCATTTTAAGTGCCTAGAAAGATACATATCTCACACAATGTCCCACTATTAACACAACTACAAACAATGTGCAATATATGGGTTCAAAACAGGGTTAATAATATTTTGAGCTTGTGACATGATTAGAAAAAACTCAAAGCATCATGTATATGTCATATATAAATCAGTGTGTTTATGAAGGTGAAGTTGAGATTTGTGGTTGTAGAAAATTAAACAGGAAACTCAATTCAGTTCTGTTGCTGTGTGACACTAACGTTCCACATGAACACATGCTGTACATACAGGCTCAGAAATCATACATAAAATCTTTCTTCCAATACAAATATTTGATACAAATTACAAATGTTATTGAGCATAATATGAGCCCATATATTTGTCTCATAATAGATAAGAAACATCAAAACTGAATCAACATCTAAGTGTAATCTGTAGGTAGTTGACCAATGTGAAATGTATCATAAGTGATGTCATATTTTTATTAATCTTCATTGTGTTATACTGTAGATGATCTACAGCATCATACTAATCTGTAAAGAATGATCACAACTTTTGCAATACAAATTAAACCGATTTTCTAAAATGACTTATTGGTGTGATCTTTGTTGTGTTTTGTCTCCATTAGATCCCCATAGATGTATCATTTAGTCTCCAGTGTTTACTAATGATGAGCAGTGTTGGGGAGTAACTAGTTCCATATAACAGCTTTAACATAATTAAATTACAAAATAAATGTAAGTGTAAACTGTTACAGTTACTGAAAAAAAATGTCATTAAATTACAGTTATGAAAATGTTGATGATAACAACGTGAGTTACATCTGAAGTCTGAAGATCTGAAGATTTTGCTCATTTTTTAATATTTAGTAAATAAATCATGACGTGGGCTTATGTGGAGCACACATGGGTTTAAATGGTGTCATAGTACCAGTTAAGCCCTCTTCATTCATCAAACATCTTTATTTTATATTCCAAAATCTACATGAACTAATGAATCCATTTTCACATGAGAGATAAATGTTGCTTTATAACATCTTTGTGTTAATATTGGAAACCAATAGTGACTCCAAACCCCATCATCTCCTCTATGCTCACTGCTGATGATTCTAGTTCAAACTGGGATTACAGCCTTTATACAGCAGATAAATGGATTAAATGTTCATAAAGTTAAATTAAGAGTTTAAACTCAGAATTACTGAAGGTTTGTTTTGCAGTGACAGGGCTCATGGGAGATTCTAATCTGTTTTATGCACTCATGGATCAAAACACATCTTGACCCAGTTTGCTTGTCTGTCAGGGTCACAGTAAGTTCATGTGGTCTGGAAAGGAAGTGCTTGTGAATGTCCGAGTGTGCTCGAGCATCCCAACTTTTTTGAAAAATGTAAAACTGCCATTAAATGAAATTATGTTTGCCTCTACAAAATAAGGAGGAGGGTTGTCGACTGCATAAAAATAAAAATAAAAATAAAAATTGTTTTGCATGAATGCCAGCACTGACTCGTAACGTCTTGCACAAACAGCTTCTGACAATTCAGCTTTTTCTGCTCAAGAAATGTGTTGCAGCTCTGAGTAGCCATCTGTGTCCTCTTATTACCCACATGACTGCACCAACTGAGCATAAAAGTAATATTTGTGGGCCAGTGACAAATAAGTGTTGGCAAGATGAGCAATTCAAAAATCAGTTAAAACTAGTTTTAAAAGCAGCATCAGGTTTGTTAAAATGTACATTTAGTATTTTTGTTGGTTTGATATCATTTGAAAGGACATTTACAATGTCAGTTCCAAACTGTAAAGAACTTAGAGCTAACTTTAGCTTCTCAATAAGTGTACAACAAATTAGAATAAAGACACTGACCCTTGTCATTCTAGGTTCTATGTTTATTTTTACTGTGAGGTGCAAACACTGAAACTTGGAGTTAAAAAAAAAAGTCTTACTATATTTTTATAGTCAGACTGAATGCTCCTGAAAATGTCAAATGGTGTAACCACAAAAGAATGATCAATATTACATATTTTATCACCTACAGTGTATTTAAGTGGACTTATACTAATAATGACTTCATTTAAAACATAGTTCCTGGTCTCCATGGTAACCCAGAGTAAATGTAATATGTAGAACAATTGTATTCCATTACCTTTATTTAATATAAAAGTTATAATGTAAGATCATGCCAAACTAGTTGATATGGTGTTTTATTGACAATTTACTGTTTTTAAGAAAGTTGAATTATTTGGTACAAAGTTTTGATGGTTACACCACTTAGACATTTTTGCCATAATCCTCTAATATATTCTCTCAAAACCACAAGGACACAAAAACTCCTAATTGACTCACGTACACTTTGTTGCATTAAATGACTCTAAGCTATTTTGTTCTGCTGCACCGCTTTAAACCACAGTGAAATATCTCAGTCCTTGTTGGATGGATTGTTATCACATTCATACATTCATGTTCCCCACAGGTTGAATTGTAATAACTGCTGATCTACTAAATAATAATGATAAATATTGTACCTGTTAAACATCAGCATTGCCATTGTGAGAATGCTGATGTCAGCATTGCTGCAGCTTCCAGTCTTAAAGCTGCTGGCTGCAGATTCTCAGTCTTGTTTTTCCATATGAATCAACAATGACAAATGCTGATGATGTATGTCTGCTACTGAGACACGGGGAACCATGCAGACGTTTACATATGGTAACAATTTTAACATTTATAGCCCAGCAGTATGTGGTTGTTGCACAGCCAATCTGAGAGTTGAATCAGTTATAGGACACTTTGTTTAAGCTGTGGATCTACATATTGAGGTTTATTCTACTGCTGCACTCCTTATGAGGAACTAATGATGTGTGAATGTAAATAAAGTGCCGTTGACTTCCTCTCCACTGGTCACACAGTAAGTGTGTTATTCTGGGACACGGCCAAGTCACTAAGCTCCACTCCACTTATCAAGACAGTATGTCAAGACCTAAAACTTTTTCACCATTTATAGAATCAGCTGTCTGCCCCAAACCGAAGAGTGAAGATGAGAATGAAGATGTTGCTTGGAATAAGAGGAGAGAAGACAGATGGAGGCAGACAGATAAAAGGGAGAGGATGATAATGGAAAGGGGGGGGGAAGTAGATGGCATCGAGACTCAAAGGTAGACACTTAAAATGATTAGTGAAGACAGATTGTATCAATGACATCAAGACATAACACTGGATTTCACATCTCAGCCCAGAAATCTGTAAGCTCTTAGAATTTATAAAAAAGAAAAAATAATAACTATAAATCAAAGCACACCAATGTTTTTTTCATTTAACAAAGTAAATGATTTGTCTGTAAATTCAGGTTTGTCTTTCTGCCAGCTCTATCATAACTCATGAACCATGACACCAGAAAGAAATAACTCATGATGAGTTACAAAACACAAAGTCATTTGTTGGAAGAGTCATAGCCCACAGTGTGATTCATATGACATTATGTATTGTTTTATCTATGAAGGTCTTAACCCACACACACATTCACATAAACACACACTTTCAGTTATGAGTGTCAGTACTATCTCTATGTCTTTTTTTTTTTTTTTTTGGCTCCAAAAAGGAGTTCAACTCCCTTCCATGTGGCATTCTTTCAGAGCAGTGCATTATGGGGTATTACACTCCATTATTTGTCAGTATGATGAGGAGCTGGAACTTTTACACTGTGTATTTAACAGTACAGTATGTTTCTGACCACATGACTTGTAATTTATTGTTAGAAATGTGAGTTTGCGATATCTGGATGGTTTTATTGTTATACCAACGTATTGACAGCTATTTATCTGCCAAATCAAGAGGAAACTGACACAACTTGTAAACCTTTTATTGTTTTGGAGACAAATGGAACATTCCATCAGGGTGGTTTCCCACCCAGTCAGGCTACTTTAGGTTCTGTTTTCATAAGGCACATAAAATGGTTTTGGGTGGCTTTTTGTGCTGCTTTTTGTACTTTTTCCCCCCAAAATGAAAGGTTAAAGGATACCAATGGTTTGGCCCCTTGTCTCTAGTTATGATGCGTCCACCATCATACCACACTTTTAAAGCTCCAATGAAAGTGATCATGGGATGGTTGAATAGTGTCTGAAATCACCTCCACCTGCACCTGAGACTGCATCCAGCAATATTTGTAACTTAAAAAAATCAACAATCCAGGAATGAACCATTTCACTCTGTGATTGGCCAGGTGTTTGAACTTTTTTCATGTACAAACCAAGCAAGTGTAACACTATCTGTACCATACATCATGTCTACAAATGATACATGTTATTTACATGTGCCACAAGAAACCTGGATACCCATACCCCTGTATACATACAGTATCCAGATGTCTGATCATCTATGTCCAGTTGGTCAAAGAATGTTGACAAGCCTGGCTCAGAAGTTTACATGCAATAGTATCCTGGTTTCTATTGGCGTACTCCAGCTAGCATGTCCAGGTTTCTCTAAACCAGGGTAAGACCTTATCCTGGTCAGTGTTTTGCACAACACATAACTGGGATACTATAAAAATCAGATCATAACCAGGATACAGGTGCACATAAAACTGTTTAGTGTTGTCCAGATACAGTACAGGCACATTTGTGACAAAACTGCATGTGTTATTTTAACATTATGTTATAACCCAATTCAGATATATATATATTTTTAAGTATAATTTAATATATCAGATGCACAATAAATCAGTTCCAGTTTGGTTTGACAGGCTTAGTCTACTTTGGCAACACTGGCACGCCTCCATGTCACAGAGCGACCCCCCTAGAAAAGCACCAAACCAATAAAGGCTCTGCAAGGGGCAGTAGTCCATCAACACAGCACAATAAATATCACTCCAGGTTGTACAAACATTTCATACATATATTTAAGTGTCCCTCATTTTAAATGTCTTTGCATAGCTTGTCAAAATCTACTTGAATATGCGACATGAAAAAAGATCCCTTTTACACTCTGGTACACCAACACAATACATCAAAGTACATCTGAGATTTGTCAGCACGTAGGAATACAATAGCAAGTCTATATTAACTCTCACTGAGTCAGTGACATATCTTGAAATCTAGCAAACCACACTGACTCAGCAGAAAGTCCATTCAGCCATCTACCAGTTCATGTTCACTTACACAAGTTTGAGGTTTTTCCCATGTTTGAGCGATTGCCAGGCACTATTTTTTATGTTAGTGTTGACGTTCATGTTCCTCATATGCTTGTTTTAATACAAACAGTCATTTTTTTAATTTGTCTAAATGCATTTACTTTTCATTTATGTGAAAGTTCATGTTATTTATTTTAAAGACATCTTTTATACAGCTAAATTTAAACATTTCCTCTCTTCAAAAGATAAAAATGAAAAAAAATTGAAATAACTACTAGTAGATACTACTTTTATACCAGTACTGTTAGATATCAGCTATCAAAAATATAATGTTGCTATCAATATCTGAGACTTCACATTAGATTATCCATAATAACATAAAAATACAAATCCATCTGTTTAAGAAAACTCACAAGAAACCAAGCCAAGAGCAACTGGCAGCCAATGTGAAAGCCTGTTATCATGGTCTCATAGGCCAGCACTCATTCATTTCTCTGGCATGTTACATTTATAGCCACTGTATCCCCACATAATGCCTGTTTGAACCTACCACAGAACGACTCAGCAAAACCATGTCTGGTTTCCCCATATTGAGGTTGTCCTCAGTGTTTGAAACTGGGTTTTTAGACCCAAATGAATAATGTGGTCTTTAATTAAAGGCTTTTTGCTCATGGAAATAGGGTTGCTCTAAACTGTTGGGGAAACAGCACGAACAGTTTTGTAGGCATGTCTATTATCTGTCCACCCATTTACTGCCACATATCCAGGTCCAGGTCATGGTGATAACAGGATAAATAAAATAGCCCAGCTTTCCCTCTACCCAACCATGTACTCCTGCTCCACCTGCTTTGGCACTAATTCTAGTTCCCTTCTGACATGTGAACTCCTCACCTTGTCTCTAACGGAAAGCCCAGACACAAAGAAAATGTGTCGTAGCCACTTGAATCCACAATCATATTCTTTTGGTGACTACCCAGCTCTCTTAGTCAGAGGTGAAGGTTGATAACTGATGAAGAGCTTAGCATTTAGACTCAATTCCAGTATGATATAAGATGTGCATCACTGCATTGAAAGGAGCCAGATGAGGTGGTTTGGGCACCTGATCACAACGCCTCCTGGACTCCTTTAGAGGTGTTCCAGTCACGTCCGACTGGGAAGAGACCCCAGGGTAGATCCAGAACACACAGTAGGGATTACATATCTCTCCTGGCCTGGGAACGCCTTGGGATCCCCCAGGAGGAGCTGATGAGTGTTGCTTGACGACATTGACGGCATTAGGCTGAGCAATGGTTCCATCGCTCAGCCTAATGCCACCGCGACCCGGCCCCAGATAAGCGGCAGAAAAAATGGATAACTGCATTTAAACTCATTCACTTGGTGTAGGATAGTCACTCCTATCCCATAAAGGGAAATCCACCTTCTTCTGACAGACAACCATGGTATGGTCTATGGACTACTTTCCCTCATCCCAACCGTTTTACCTAGTGACCCAGTCCCAGCCTTGTCCCCAGAATAATATTGGCATCGTACAAACAATGGATATGTTGGCTCTCTACATTTCAATATGTTAAATAAGTGACATAGTTCAGATGACATTTATATGAGCTTGTTTGGGCCTCGACATCAGTAAATTGGCCCTTTTTCCCCTGTAAAACCTGAGTTTCCTTTGTCCTCTCAAAACAAAGGAAACACAGAAAAGGGCACCAGGACCCTTCCCCCAAGCCAAAAACTCAAATTCAACCCAAATCCAAACCCAGGTGACCCCTGTGGATTCTCGTCCCTCATTGGCTGAGAGATACCTGAAGTCACCGGAAGCCCGATGACGTCACCGAACTCCTCTAAACCAGCGGCCTGGCTTTCTGTATTTATTTCGCTGCTTGTGGGTCAGCGCCATCTTGAGTGAGAGGTAGCTGCTTTGTTAGCCAGCATCAGATAACAAGCGTGCACAGCCTCCACGCTGTTTATATGTGTACAAAGCTTCTCTCTCTCTCGATCGCCATCTTCCCTCGCTCCTCTCTCTCTCTTGTACTAACCACACATGTACACACATGTACATCCCGCATCACACAGCTGTTGGTGAGGTAACAAGGGATAAAGCTAAGCTACATCCTAAGTGGCCTCATCTCAGCCACGAGCTGCTGAGCCGGTGTGTTTGGGAGCGTTTACCACGAGCCTGCGCCATGGCGCCATTTTGTCCAGCGGAAACGGCCCCCGTATCCGCCTCCTGTTCTTGTGGCGAGACTCCCTTGCGGAGTCTGACCAGGACCTAACGACAGCGTTGTAACACCATAAAACATAATTATTCAACTGATAATGGCCAGCATTGAAACATAGAGATTCAATGAATGAACTGTAGACATTCAATGTATCCAAGGTTTGCAGAAATGTACATTGCCAATGTTTTATTCTGGCGATTGGGTTGCATGTGAACAATGTAGGTCAGAGTCAGGAAGTTAGCAATTCTCCATCATTTGGCAGCTGTGGCTATAGAGGTAGAGCAGGTCATCCACTAATCACAGATTTGGTGGTTTGATCCTCTTCTTCTCCTGTCCACATTTTCACATTTCCTCAGGCAAGACACTGAACCCCAAATTGCTCCTAATGGTCGGTCCAGCTCCATGTTTGAATATGTGTGTGAATGGGTGAATGAGTGGCAAAAATACTGTAAAGCATTTTGGATTAAAGCGCTATATAAATGCAGCCATTTATCATTAATCATTTGCAAAAAGCATAAATGCAAACCTTACCACCAAATTGGAAACACACCACACCTCAGTGGGATTCTAGGGATTCTTTCCAAGAGATGCACAAACAGAATCAGTGACAAGGAAAAGCCCTGGCAAACTTCAACACCCACAAATAACATGTTTAAATTATTGCAGAGAAAATGAACAAAACTTACATTCTGGTAATATAAGATACTGGATAGCAATGGCTGTGGCAACACTTTCCAAAACTACAAAGCAAAGACTGAATAGGCAAATTCCTGTGACAAGAGTTCTTGCAACAAGAAGAGGGGCTGGTTCTCTGTTCCCCCATCGATGTATTATAAGCACTGGATATAATTGGAGTTGGGGACCCTGTTCATTCCTATGAAAATTGCTCAGTGGTACATGGTTCCCCCAACTAGTATGGGATCCATGGATGGATCAATGGGATCTGGAAAGCCATTCTATTTATTTTGGCTTTGTTGTAAGCCTCTGAACTCCCAGAAAGGGATGTGAAATATTTTGTGTTGACTGCCAACATTCAAAACCACACAACTGCAAATCTCTTAGTGTGCGGTTCCAGGTTCAACAGCTCACTGTATGAATTTTAAAGATTGACTGAAATCACTCTGCAGACGTGTGAATCCTTTTTTTTCAAAAAGGAATGATTGAGAAATGATCTCTCTATCAAATCAGCATGGGTCTGTAACAGGGCCATGTCCATGGAGTGGCCTACAGTGGCAGCAGCCACCATTACTTTTAAATGATGTAGTGAGGCTGTGTACCAATGACGTTGGTGTGCAAGATTTAATCAGGTCATTGGATGAAGATGAAAATGTCCTTCGAATTGGAAGTATTAAGCAGACGGGACATACAGAGGTAAAACAGAGAGCTGTATTGTAACACAGCAAAAAGACAGTGTTGGTGAATTCAGTCTCTACACACTGCTCCACTATGTTGTTGCTGTCTCAACATTCTTTGCTTGTACTAGTTCTCTACAACATAAGTCTGTCCAGAATATAGGTCAGTGTTACTACACTGCAATAAATCATACGCTGATGTCTCCCAGCTGCAGAGTCTGCTGCATGACACACTTCAGAGTCCAGTGATCACACTACAGTGGGTTTGTCCAATTTTTATCTTATTTTTCTTTGTGAATGTATCAGCTGGATCACTTTTATTTTATATCATAAAAAAACTGCAAATTTCTTACAATTACAATATGCGGGTGGTTACATAATGTCTGTAATGTTTAAGTAGGCCAAAAGTTCAAACTAAAGCCATCTGGCCTTGATTACAAATGATATATATCTGACCAGTCTGTCCAGTTGAACTCATCTACCTTGCTGAAACACAGTATTGGCTCAGGGTAGTACCTGGTAATAACCATGATCTCAGGTTTGAACAATTGAATCAAGGAATACAAACTGCCCGAAATCTAGATAGAAAATTCAAGGCGTTAAACCAACTCGCAGGAGTCCCTGAAAGCATCGCTAAGATATGTGAAAGACCAGGACCATCCAGAGTTCATGTCCTTTGCATTTTTCCGGGAACTTGGGGTTTCAGCGACCAGGGAAGAGCTTATTCAACTCTTTTAATTACACACTAAGACATGGAGAGTATTTTAGAGGATGATTCCAGTAAGTTTAGACTTGATATCTGACTATTGGTCAAAATAAACAAATAAAGAACTAGGACTGATTTTGGTGCTTATAGCTGTTGCCTAAATGCCTAAATAAACAATCATTTTCAAGTCAAAAGCACTATAATCTACCATACCAATCTATACTATACACAATACCTTAGACACCATCAACTGGGTTTTAGATAATGAGTCCTGCTTGTGGTCAGGTTTAACAACAACACTTTGGTTAAGGCGAGTGAAAGGTCATGGTTTCACTTAAATGTTAATAAAGTCAACACACTGTGTCTTGTGTTTTAAGTCATATTTAATCAAGCCCACCTGTGTGTGTTTGAGTAGCCTTAACAGAAACATAGAAAAGTTGAATCATGCTTCAGTTGTTGCAGTCGGACTTTGTGTTGCAAAAGTGGACACAGAAAGACAGATGGGTTCATTCAAATCTGTCTCAAAAAATGTAATAGACCTTTTTCACAGAGGCCATTTTGACATGTGAAGTAAATAATCAAATGAATGATGGCTGGATTCGATTTAGCTGTTTCAGCTTCAGGGTCTTCATATAACAGGGCAATAATGATGTTATTAGTAACACCTGCACTTTTCCTGCAATGGCAAATCAATATGTGTGCTGTGAAAAAGGTTCATTCAAGCAGCATCATGCTTCTTTCAACGCCTGGATGTCTGCCTGTACATGAATGGTGCATTGGGGGGACTTTTTCTAAAACCCTGGCTACAGCACTGTGTTATAATAAACTCACTGTCAAGAGCTGGGAAGGAAAGAGTAATTATGGCTTAAAATGATCAATGTCTGTCTGCAGTGACTTTATCACTGAACCCCAGTTTCCTTTGTGTTTTTTCTCTACATTCCAGCCTGGGTAGACATTTCAGTCAGGAATGTTTATGACAGGCCGTGAGGAGAGCTTGGCCTTGTTTCCACACAGTAAGGTATTGTGCGTCTGCGCTGAATAGCTCTCAAACGTTTCCTGCAAAAATTTCCCATGAGTCATTGCCTAGGCTACGACCTAGATTTCAAGGTGAGGAAAATTATGAATCATTTTTTGGATTTAGATGATGTAATAAAAGAAAAAAGATATTTGATGCTTAATTTGTGAAAACTTTATTTGATGGAAAAAGTTACTTACAAAGGCTGATGTAGAGTACTTTGTTGGCAACTCACATGTAAACATTTGGTGGTGGGGATGAGTAGGAGTCTATTCATACTAAAAGCATGAATAGTTTTGAACCACAGCAACAGCAGTGGTGAGACAATGTAAAAAAAAAAAAAAAAAACTCACATTTTGTGCTCTTCATCCCAACAGAATACATCATTTCAACTAATCAATGTACATTTGGTTCACATTTGGTTATTGAAAGACAAGGTACAGCATTAGAGGAGCATACCAACCATAAGCCAGAGTTAAGATAAACATGTAGGATATTAATGGACATAGACACTATGTCAAACTTATACTGGAAGTGTATTGTGATGCAACAGTCATCAGAAGTACTTTTATCTTCATATAAAATAATATACAAATCATCAGAATTGAAAATAACACTCAAAATAATGTTGTATTGTATAGTCGGCTCATTAGGAATCCAGCCCGCTCAATGTTTCGCTCATTGTGTTTATTGCAGAGGTTTTTACAACTGTCACAGTCTATCAACTGCATGTGGCAGCGTAACACGCTCAATACTTTCATCTCTGTGTCCAGTACAGAGATAAGTCCAGGATGCTCCACAGAGCTTTTTAACATCTTTAAGCTCATTGTTTCAGTTTATTACCCCCAACTTTAATGTTTTGATTATACCGCTCATCAATCTAGTTTCTATTAAAGCCCGACTGATATATCAGTCAGCCGATATTATCAGCCAATAAAGACTTTGTGACAGATATATCGGTATCAGTGAATATGTTGTATGATATGTGCCAATATTCAAGTTCTATAGGCAGCATTTATTTCAATTATCGATATCGATATTGTTTCTATTAAAAATCTGTGATTAACCCCAAACAGACCAAATACTGAAGAGGCACAGACCAGCAGACAGACAAACTTAGCATCTAGCTGATGAACACAGCATAAAAGACCAAAATGTGTGATTGTGGAGACCAAACCAGAGCTAAAGGAGAGTGAATATTGGAGGTGTCTCTGACTGGTGGCCTGAATCATGATTTCAAATGTGTTTCTGTGTTTTTTGCTGGATGTGTAAATAAGCAACTGTTTACTAAGACATAACAACTTTGTAAGGTGAGCGTCTATCTTCAGGAGGTGCTATAGACATATAAGAGCAACTAATGTGTACAGCGAGTCTTTCTTGCCAGATATAGCTGTTCTCCCAAGTGGCCAATATGTCACTAAAAGTCTAGCATCATGTGTTCTGGATGTATGAATGAATATTGAGACCAGGTACTTAATGATGTATCCAGTATTGAAATATGATTCATTAGTCACACTATGTTTGACTTTGATTGTTTATTGTCAAGTACACGTCTCCGGTCTAATTATTTCTGTAAGGCTCAGGATTAAGATGTAGGTAAAGTCCTGTTAACAAACTATGTGTTACAGTAATGATACATCCTCGTTGCTCAGATGGCACAAACTGCTGTGAAGAGCAAAGGATACAATGGCAACGATAATCATCAATTTCAATAAGAGCTTTAGAAGGCTAATATCAATGTCAACAGTTTTGGAATGAAGCTGCCGGGCCTGTATTATCTTTTTTATTTGATTTAATTTGATTCCTCTGGTCAAACATCTGACACACTGTACAAATAATACAAACAGCACTCACTAGTTGTGTTCAAGTAGGATTGTCTCCATATCAGCAGTGGATCACACTGTTCAGCTGATGCTTGTTTGAAGACCAATGTCAACAAAATATCCCATTTTAATGAGAGATGGAGCAAAGTGTGGTCACATGGTCCTAACAGAGTTTTAAAGTGTGCATGTGTGTAAGAGGGAATGCTGACTTAACTCTGACATGACATGGAACTGAACTGGCTGTGCAAAAATGTGGTTACACACCAATAAATGAGTTGTGTGAGATTATGCAGATGACACACACACACACACACAAACATGCACACACACACACATTAGTTCTTCTGGTTGTAGTTGAAGCAGTTTTTAAGACTGATACCTCTATGATGGAACTTAAATAGTAAATAATAAAAGTGATAAAAAAAAGTGACTGAACTGAAACATTTGAACTAAACATTTTTTTTACTCGGAAAAAGATCTAAACTGAACCAAAATCCACCTCCTTTCAGTGCTTACCGCAAGTCCTGCTTTATTGCCCTATTGATGCCAGTAACTACAGCCTTTTAACCCATTACAATTACATGCACAGATTAGCAGAGTTAGAGAACAGTGGAAACAAAGCAGAACTAAGCACAAAAAGTGTTTTTATCCAGTTGTTTCATGCACATTTTCATTTTGTGCATAAAAACAGTGAGTGGAAACTGACTCAGACTTAAGCCATGTTTCAACTGGAGTAACTAAGAATGTTTTGATCCCTGCTTGGGGCAGAGGGGGTTATTTCCAAGAAATACAGGAGCTTTTGGGCAGGGTTTGAAGGGGTGACATCACTGATTGATCAAACATTATTTAATCAATAAAACAAGGAAGTACTCTGCTATCACTTTAGGATGAGGGGAGGACATTTTTCTTAATTTATTAATGTTAAAAGCAAAGTCCGGCTTTGTTTTTGACTTCCTGAGTCAAAGAGCAAGAAAAAAAGAGAGAGAGAGCATCGGTGGTGGAGTGAGCTAAGAGAGGGTGCTGCTGTAGCAAGAATAAAGCCAGTGAGAGAAATCAAATGTTATTTTCTTATAGTTTCATAGTGGTTACATTCTAAAGCTGATGTTACACTGTGGATCAGATTATCTTAGTTTTAGTTTCCTCTTCATTCATTCATTACATGCAATTCATGCAAATAACAGGACAAATCGGTGTTGTTTTTTCCTCATGTATGAATACTACATCTACTACTACAGCTGTATTTCTATTATGCATGATCTACCTGGTTCCTCACATGCTGTGGATATGCAAACAGGACTGCACTACCGGGACTTTTAGTCACAGGTTTAGTTCCTGAGATGTTTTTCCAAAGTACCTGAAACTTTTGGTCAAAACAGGGTTTTTGTGAATGAATGATGATGCACATTAAGCATGTGTAAGCTTCCACTGAAGAAATGAAAAGATCAGATCTGTGTGGAGTGATGAATGAATAGCCTACATGAAACAAACAGAAATGTCATATGTCCATCATGTTTTCCACATGCTTTTACATTGTTTGAGGTTTGACTTCTGCTCTTTAATGACATCATCTTATGTCCTCTTCTGCAATAGTTTAATGGCACTGATTGGAGAATTAGTGCTGCCAGCTGTTTAATTTTTAATTTCACACATCAGTAGTGGATGGAAACATGCATTGATTTGTGTTTTCTTTGAAACATGGTTCATATTTGGGCTACATTTGGATGGAAGCTTGACTAGTGGCTACATACAGTAGTTGGCTGCTTATTAAGTTCCTGCAGTAGAAACAGGGCTATTCTGTCATTCATAATCCACACCCACTTAATTTCCCCTTGCACACTTATGAATTGATTAATGTTGTCACAGGCCTGCTTGCTGGCTCACCATTTAGTTTGACCAGCCAAAAGGCAGCAAGAAGTCATGAGAGAATTTATTGGAAGTAACTTTGCTTATGAACAAATTCATCAATTCAGTTGTTTCTATACTATCACCACCTTTGTCTTACATTTAACATCAAATATATTCATTTGTACATTCTTCAACTCTGCTTTTATATTATAATTTATATGATGTGCATTATAAGACGTTGCTTTACAGCTATTATTGCTTTCAATTGATATATTTTTGATGTGTATGTGAATGTGTTTACTTGCTGAAAATGTAACATCAAAGTGAAACAATCAAGTATTTAACATAAAAAAGGGAGATTAAGGATTGTGTATGGTGTACATGGGAGCACCTGTTCCAATGTTCCTGAGCAGGCAGGGGGCACAACTATAAATCCTTGATGCCAAAACAACATTGCACCTTATCGTCGTTATTCATTCTCCTCTGGTAATGTCAAGATAGCGGCCGAGTTCCAAAGAAGTTGTCAGTGCTTGACAAAAATACTACTTCACTGGCGCAGAGCTTTCAGCATCCAAAATGTTCTTTCACAAAAATAGAGCCTTAGCTGTTGCTCTAACTCTGCATGAGAGCTATGCTTCCAATGTCTACTGCATGATCACATCAGGTTCAATGTTAAAGAGCAGGTCGTCGTTGTCCCTCCTGACCTCCAGCAGCAGGGCTGTTTCCTCCTGCAGCGCCCCCTGCAGGTCAGCTGTAGTCATCAAAGGTTTGCCATTCAGTTTCACTATAATGTCACCATCTCTAATACCACCTCTGGAGACAGAGAAAGAGAGATGAAGAAAGACTTTAGAAATGAGAAGCAAATAATATAATGAATGAGTAATAAATGAAACCTACTTCTGTGCAGGTGAGTGAGGAACAACCTCATGGACATAGATCCCACTAGTAACATCAGGGAAGTCTGGGTTCTGCTGTTTTAATTCCTCAATTAGCCTAGAAGAACACACATACATGACATTTTCACAAAGAATGCATAGAATCTAAACACATGTCCAAATATTTGTAAGTACTACTGTTGGGAGCAGCATTGTGTTGACAGTATTTAGACAATGAATAATAACCCTCTTCCATTCATTAGTTTCTGTCACCATCCATTTGTTGACCTAAATGAAGTAGGACAAATTCCAGGCTTAGTGCATGGCTGGTGACATAACAAGAGCACTGCAATGCTGACCTCCTAATCAAGAGTGTTTGTACAAAGCGATTAGAGATAACTACGGCTAGGTAAGGTAAGGCCTGCATACTTCAGCTAATAAGGCTAAATTGGTTTGGCTTTAGAGTTTAGACTGTGTGGGACTGGGGAGGGCAGAGTCATATTTAGCTCATTAGAAAGGGGTCAGTGCCAGGTTTAGATAGGGGAGTCAGCACCTTATGAACAAATTAGCCATGCTGTCAAAGTGCTAAATAAGTGCTGATTAGTTCATAGAGATAAAGTGGCAGTGATGTTGTGTACAGGAGGTTAGACCACCTGGCCTCGGTATACATAGAATAGTGTAAATAACAAAACTTTAGTTTCATACATACTGTTCATGTTCTTAACCCTTGCAGTATGTTCCGTGTCAATTTTGACCCAGTCTAAGAATCCCCTCATAAAAAGGTTCTATACCAAATGTTGAACCGCAGGTCTGTTTAGAAAGCATCACTAGTGGATCTGACTGATCAATAAATGTGATTAAACCTTGATTCATGTTTCAGAGAGCAGAGAGAGTGTATTTTTTTAGCTTTTACACCACTAAACATCTCCTATCACACAATATCATGTCCTATTTTACCTAAGACATGAAAATGTAACATAGTAATAATGATGGAAATGTATTTAATGTAAAGTGAAAATGACAAGATTTTTATGGAAGTGTGGGGTTTATTGTATAACCATTAGAGCCATCAGTCTTCACTGCTACATCATAAAAAGACATTTTTGTTTTTGTGCATTTTGGACCACTTTAGGAAAAGTCATTTGGGGTGTTTTTACAGCTGTTAAATGTCAAAACACTCAATTTGACCTGAACAGTATGCAGGGGGGTTAAAAGAAAGTTGAAGCTGTGAGAGAGCTTGAACGTTTGCATTGCAATAAATAAGTGTGTCATCAGCATAAATATAGACCTGTGCATCAGATAGATTTGGATGATATAAAATAGAAAAACAAGCATGAAGTTTGTGAAAAGATCTGAAAGACATACGAGATGATTTTCATGCCTTTACATTCCACTGCTTTGAAAGAGATATTATTAATGATATTTTTATACAGCTGTTACTGTGAGGTAACTTGCTGGACTCCATGGTTGTATTACATAACATGCTTTGAAAAAGGCCATCGGGTGCGTATTAGCCCAGATGGACAATTTTGAAAGTAGATACGTATTTAAATCATTACATAAGATGTCATCATTGTACTGTACTCTTCTCTCTCCTCTCTATTTGTCATATTTGTCATCAACACAGTAATTATCATGAGGTCCGACTTACGCTGGTGTGATGGTCAGCATCCTTATTCCAATGAAGCGCTTCTTTAGTGACCTCACCTCTGAAAAAAGACTCCAGTTAGTGACTGAATGTTCAGCAGGATATTCTCAGATGATTTTTTGATTCACTGAGAGACTCACCTTTACTGTGCTTGTCGAGCGACTCATTGAGGAAGCGCGTGATTCTGTCAGAGGGAATTGCAAACGAGATTCCTGCTGCAACCTTAAGGGTGTTGATGCCGATCACCTCACCATCCTAACAAGACACAGCAGCAAAACATTAATGACAATTTACATTTGAATTGTTGAAAAGAATATTTTTCCTCAAGGCAGAGAGTACAACCACAGGAAAGATTCTTAGATAAAGTCATTAGAAAGTACTTAAGAATAACACATTCAATAATCATAGCTTAACATTATCATTGCTTTCTAAATGATTATTTTGTAAAGTTAACTAACAATACTGAATTCTAGAGAGGTATGTTACAGTTGTTATGAAAGCATGTAAAGTAGGAAACCAAAAGCTTACCAAATTGACTAGAGGTCCTCCTGAATTCCCATACTACAAAGAAAAACACAATAAACAGAAATAATTCCAACTGAAGTGTACAGAATAACTTTAAAATTTGTATATTTTTCTGCCAAATGTTTAAAAAAAGTGATCAACTTGATTGGTTGTCTAATACAGTGCTTAACACTTGCTTCATTCTCACATTGATAATCGCGTCTGTCTGGACGTAATCCATGTCAGAGTCCTTGAGGCCCAGCTCCTTGCCGTCTCTCTGTGCGGTACTGACAATGCCAGTGGTGACAGTGTTCTGCAGGGCGAAGGGACTGCCAATAGCAACCACAAACTCTCCAGGCCTCAGGTCTGCACTGTGACCCAGAAACAATATGGACAGCTTTGTCTGGGAAGAAGCAGGCAACAGACAGACAAAGAGGGCCACATTAAGATGATGCTTTGGCCAACTGATGTGCCAAGGATGGTATATAATGTAGTATTCACTTTGGTATTGGATTTACTGGTGATGCAACCTCATGACTGACACACATTTTCCATCTGAGTATTTGTGCTCCAGTATTTCTCAACTTGGGTCTTAACCTTTTCCACTCCAACTCTCCTACCATAGATTTTGGTGTTTTTAGGTGGGGGCAGGGGATCTTTATGGTGAGAGAGCAGGTCAACAGTATATGCCACATAAAATTGGTATACATCATCTGTGAGCTGTGAATCTGAAGATGAATTGAGATGCTGCTCAGCACTGTGGCTCATGAATCTGTAATCAAAATGGTGTTTTGATTAGGCGCCTTTTCAAGTTTAGAGTGTATAAGGGCTTAGAACATTATGATGGAGGTACAGTATATGATGCCTATTGCCATGCTCAATTATGTCAATTTAGGTTGGTACTGTACAATTTTTCACACAGATTTGATCTAAAAATGTAACAATTTTTGACCACTTGAGTATTGATACAAACTTCAGAAATACCTCCAAAATACCACGTTAAGACACCAAGACCTTATGCAGCACAATGGGTCATGCTGTGATTTGGTATCAAAAACGTTTGACATTTGGAGATTTCTTAAATAATTGCATTTTTCAGCAACTGGATAACAAGCACTTCTGTTCTGGAAATTGCTCAGAAACTCCCTTTTTTTTGTCAATATACTTAGGAAAGCCACACATCCTCTGAATGATCTAAATCTCTAGTTTTTGGTTGTGAAGTTTCACGAGGCAGTGATTATTCTAGAGATCACAATAGATCATTTTAAACAATGAGGTCAAGTTTCAAAAGATGCTCTCATTACAATGAAATGGCTACTGTGGGGACTAACATCATCACACATAAACACACTCTCAGCTTTCCAGTGATACCAAATTTAGGCAGTTCCAAGACTGTTTTAGGACCTTGGGTACTCTAGTTTCATATAGTGCCAGAATCATCACTCTAGCTTTAAAACTGAGCCTGTTAAGCATCCTTGGAGAGTTTAAGAGCTTGCAGTTTTGGTTAAAGGGATAGTTTGGGTATTTTTAAGTAGAGTTGTATGAGGTACGTCTCCATAGCATATCACCTGCAGTTTGGAGAATTAGGCAGGAGTTCTGGCATGGAAGCTAAGAAATGTAGTGCTGTGGATGGGCCCTGCAGCAAAAAAAAAAAAAAATCAATTAACAGCCTAAACAAAGGCCTACCAAAAAATTCTATATCAGTAGACTAGACTGCTAGGGGACTTCCCATGATGAGCTAAGATTTGGCTCAATATAACTAACTTAACTTGACATATTCCTACGCATGCTCTGCAACAGATGTTTGGATGAGAATGTGCTGTTGCGGCATGGTTGGTTGAAAATTGTAGTGCTTAAGGAAAAGGCTATCTGGTGGCAAGGTTAAGTGGTGACAATATTCTAAATATAGCGTACAGTTTTACTGATACTGATTTTTTTTAGTTGGCTAAAATACATTTTGCTGCTATCCCCTTCCACGCAGTACATTGCTTTGCTTCCATGCCAGTTCTCCAAACTGGAGGGGTACAGACTACCATCGACTGCAGGCAATGCACGGACTATGGATAAGTATGTAATACAACCTCACTTAAAAAAATGCAAACTATCCCTCCAAGAAAAAGGTAATAAGGATAGTCTGTGGGCTGATTACTCATGTTTCTTGCCCCATGTGATCTATTCTTGCATTGTTTCTGCTTTCCAAGACAGAACCAACATACAGAACCAACATCCAGAGTAACAAAAATGAAACACAATACACCAGCAGTGTGCACCTAGTTGAACCCAGAGGTGGCACTGTCATAAGAGATTATTGAGGTAATAACTTTTAATGTTCACCTACATATGCTTTTAATTGCTTTGCTAAGCCTGGACTGTTTTCAGAGGAGCACTTCTTTACAATAATGTTGGTGAGTAGTAAAATGTGACGCTAACTTCTAGTTATACAGAGCAAAACAACATAACTATGACCCAGGTGAAAGGTGTATTTAAGTGGTACATTCTTTCTAACCCAAGCTGTGCTCATGAAGCTTTCCCACCAAAATGACTTTGTGCATTTACAATGTGTTTTGGTATATAACTGTTTTAAGTGTACAAATCTCTGCAGGAAACTGTAATCTTAATGACTTCAATTTGTAACACATGAACGCTATAACTGCTGTTTTAAAAGTTCCAAGAACTGTGCAAGTAGAGTGAGTAGCAAAACCTTGCACAACCTACAATCAATAGTTCGAACCTGTCAGGAACATGATGAATAGAAATGTAAAATAAAGTATGGAAAACCAGTCATTGCAGCCTGATGCTGATGATGGAAACAGTTGTAAAACACACAGAGACCAAGTAAAGTTATTAAAAGGACACGTAAGACAAAATCTGAAATGTCATCTACTGTATGTACAATATACAGTAAATGCAAAAAAGTAAGTTGTGAAGAGACACATGAGAGAGTATTCTCCAAGAAAAAAGGGGGGATCTGAGGAAAAAGAGAAGGGTGAAGAGGTGAGGGTGAAAGGGAGGAAAAGAATGGAGCTGAGTGGAAACACATGTTCAGCAGACAGATGGTATGACAGAGAGAAGGAATGAGCTGAAACTGCTCTGTTTAAGATTTCTTTAAGGTGGAGTGTTTTGTATAGTGTTTGTCTTTCTCTCACTCCGCCCTGTCTTGGTCCTAGTCCATCCCTCCCAGTTCTAATGCAGTGATGTCAACTTTCAGTCACGCTGGAACCTGAATTCATCTGATATTGGTTTTTCAAAGCACATGCTGATATTTTTTTTTGCACTGAATGACCCACCCACCACTGGCTTTCTCCAAAGATTGTAAATCTCTGCAGCTGAATTTTGAGGAAATATGTATAAAATGAACAATTTTTCGGGGCTTTTTGTTTTGTATGTACACTGATCAACATGAGCTTTCACTTAGAGCCATGGAAAGAATATGGAAAAATACACTCTCCCGAAAACTGTCTAACTACTAATTTGCAACAACAAACACATTTTATGAAACACAAAACAAACAAACCCTAACCCTAACCCTGGCCAGATTATTTTTTAACAATGATCTGAGGTCTTTAAGTAACATTTCAGGAAATTTGCAGATTTTTAAGAAACCCAAACCTCAACGCCTGTGCGACATCCATGCCAATGAAAGTCACCATGAGATGGTTCTTGGCAACCATGCGCTGCAATGGAAATGTATCCTTGGTTGCTGCCTTGGTCAGCTGCAAACTTCTTAATGGTGACTGAATTCTTGAGAGGGTCAATGCTCCCTACAAGGGAACTCTGTCATTCCTTTTAAAAAGGTTTCCCAAGTAGAACTTGGATAAATTCTAACAGACCCTGGCTGGCCCAGTGGTCCGGGACTCTAACAGGGCCAGACTCTCTGAATGCACATCTCTTGCAGGGGGTCATGCATCCAGTGATGTAGGGGTGGAGATGTAATGCTGTTGTACATCTGTTTTAATATAATGTTTTCATTGGTAGTTCAGGCTACTTTCAGGCTGTTGTCATTGGTTGCACTTGTCCCTGGGTTGAATGCTAATTGGCAGTAGTCCACTGAGCTCAAGAGAGAGAGATGGCCATAGAGTATTGACTCAAATACCAGTCCAAGCAGGTATGCGTCATAGTTTGGAATATATCCAGGTGGAGGGGGAGTATCAAATGTTGAGCGACCGATGTATAGCTAGCACATTGTAATTTTTTGCAAGCTTTAACATAGCTAGTATGCTATATCTTTCAGAGAAAAGCATTCCAGCTACCACTGCACAACAGCTGGCACACAAGTTTACCCACTAAGTCATTCATATGGTCAATGCTCTGTAGACTGGGACCTTGTTTAATTGTGGGTGGAACAGCCCAGAGGTCACAATGACCACAGACATACAGTAGGGTGTTTGCAGGGGAATGGAATGTACAGGTGGTTAGACATCTGCAAGAATTTGAAGCTCTCAAGACAGTACAGTCTGAGCACGGTCTTCAAATGATCCATGGACTAGGGGTCATCATTCAATCTACCTCTTGGATCTTTGCTGCCAAACAAGTCTACAGGCCCAATCTGGACCACAGGACCTTTTTTTAATGGCCCACGTACACACATCACACAGTGGGTAGGTGTCTTTGTACTTGAAACTTTGTCTTTGCAAAGACTTCATCCAAGGTCTCTTCTACGATTTCTAAGGCAAGCTTTATTTTTGCAAGGTGTGTGTTTTAGGTGTGTATGGTCAAATCCTGCATACTGAACAGGACATCCACTGCTTCTTTACCCAGGCTTAAGTTGCTCATAGGCATCTTATTTTTTCTCCAGTGTGCCAGCTCAAAGGAACATTATTTAATCCATGCAAATGTCCCTGTTGTCATTCTGTCTCCCTGGATGGTTAACTTTTTCAGTATGTAACCAAAACTATAATCTTGCCTGTAACCTTAACAAAGATATGTTGTATTATGCATATGCAGTTAATTTTAAAAAAATATTACTGAAAAATCCAGCAAACATATAACACGTGCAAAAGTTTTAACAACTGTGGCTGATATTACTCAGAAAACATTAAGCTGGGAATTGACGTAAGACAAACACATTAAGAAAATCCCCTTTAACCCCTGAGGTAGTATGAGATCTGGGTGAGCTGTAGACTCAAGCTGGAAGTATTTGGTGTCGTCCCAGGGGAGGTTTGGATTCTGACTGTGGCCCATCACTCCACCCTATTAACACCACTGACACACACTGTAAACAGACAAGTTTAGTCTGCTGACTTTAATGACTGCTTGTCCAAAGACTTATTACCATGCTGGAGTTTTACTGGTAAAGGGAGTGCTAATGTAGACCATGAGGATGATGGATAAAAGCTATCCTGTGGAGTCTGCATCGATAACAAATACTATTTTGTTTACATCCAAACTTTACAACCAAAATGCATTGTGTGAATCCTTAAGGTTTAACAGCCATGTTGAATGCATTTCCTACCTCATAAAACATTTGGATTGCCTTTGTTTTTAATGGTTTTTAAACTAGCATTGACTATTGGCTTGCAGTCTGCTTCCCCTCTGTGTCACATCACCCTGTGCTCTGTGTGCTCAAGTGGGTTATTGTAGCCATGCTGGTAGAATCTTGCTCATCAGCACCAATGGTGGCCAAAAATGTCCCATGGTAGCTTTAAAGCAAGACTGTGTAACTTTTGAATGAATAATTAAAACATTGTTCCTCTTAGAAAAGGAAAGACTGAATTAATAAGCAATAAAACCCATACACAACTCAAAACTCTATGTTCTGCAGCTACAGCCTTACTTGACCTCTAGTTTATGGTAGCTAATGTTAGCAAATGTAATACTGTGTAATGTATTTTACTAATTCAAACCAATGTTCAGTGTACAACTCAAGTCTTAGTTAACCTCTTCAGCTTGTCCAAAAAGTCCCAGAGTCCCAGATACATATCTGATACATATGTCTTACATGTTGTTTTTACACATGTAAAAATTAGGGCTGTCATTGTTAACACGTTAAACACAATGTGATTAAGGGCTGAGCATAATGGCCTTAATCATGCTGCTCACTGACTCACACAAAACCACTGTCACAGATTGCTGTTATAATGGACCTCTGTAAACTGTGCACAGTGTTCATATGGCAGAAGTCTTGCTGCTGATGTCATATTACTGCACTGTCTGCACACATTGTTGGACTTTCCTTCAATGTCCCATCGCTCTGTAACTTCAGAGAAGTGCTGCTCATGTTTCTGCAGAGTATCGTGCACTTGTGTATATTTCATAAACTGTCGTGAAATGCAAAATTAATTGTTTTAAACATGCTATAAACATGCGATCAATCGTGATGCTAAAAACACCAAATCACTGTTGAACCTTTGGGAATTGTATACAAGACATTGGGCTATTGCATGAAACAGAAGACCAAAAACTAACCAAGAATGTGTTACTTTAGCAGACATCTGGGTGTTCTTTGGGATAAGACACATTTCCAACACAGCTTAATGTTAAATGTGGTACAACACTCCATCACCCATGATGCAGAGTAAGCAGTTTTAAGGGGGAAACCAGAATCAAAAGAGGTAAATGAGTCCTATCTGAGGGGAACAAAAGCACTGTGTGAAAGGCAACAGGAACAATATACAGTAGGGTGTGTTTATCTTTGTAGCTGTGATGAGGTGTTGTGCCTGCAGTCATCCACCAAGCAAGAGAGTGTCTCAATCTGCTACAACAAAGACTTACAGTGTTAACAATGGTCAACAGTCTGGCTAACAGTGTCTAGAGAATGGTTTTCCCATCTACTTCACTTCAGTTGTACACCAGATGTTCATCTCATACACATCTGGTTGGAAGCTTGTAGCTGCCTGCCATAAGGAAAGATGAAATAGTTTGACATTTGGGCAAAAATCTGTTCTTCCAGTGCTGTGTGTGTACGTTATGTCACTAATTTCAGTTTTCTTTTAATAGAGTGATAGAATTACAACCTTTTTTTACCTAATCATTTTCTTTAAAGTAACATAGGAGAGCATTTAAATGGGAAACCACTTTAAAAGAAACTATATTTGCTTAGATGTACTGTATATTCTGACTTTTGTAGAAATATAAGACATAATTCAAGTAGCCTTTAGTCAGTTTGTACTGTTATTGATACACAGCATTTTTGTTGGTGTATTACACTTAAAACTGTGATGAGACAGTGAGTCATTTGATTCAGTGTTCCCCATGACTGCACCTTTTCACACAAGGCTAACTGAGACAATGACGTGGTGATGCAGACTCACCTGTGCGTTGATTTTGATGGTTGCAATGTCTGACTTTTTGTCAATGTCTTTGATATTGGCTTCATAGACATCACCATTATGCATCTGGACCTTCAGGGAAAGGGTGGATAATTAATGAATTATTAATTAATCATTTTCAAATGAAAGATAATTCATAGCTTTGTATCAGGAACAGTGTATCCAGCCCTTTTTAAGTACATTTTCTGGGTTAAATGCCTTATGTACCTATCCCAGTGAGAAATTGCCAATCAACATTTTTGAAGGCTAGTACCCAGCCAGCATGTCCATGTGGGCCCCATAATGGTTAGATTTGGAATGCAAATATGGGTCTAAAGTGGGTTTATTCGCAGTTTCCATGATGACCCCACCTGTGTTTGCCCATATGGGCTTCAAGTGGGTTCTGACTGGGTTTCATGTGGGGCCTAACTGGGTGAGACCCATGTATGGGGTCTAAGTTGGATCAGAATGAAATGAAATGGGGCCCATTTAGCCAGCCCACATGGGTTTCACATGTGGGGCCCATGTTTCTGAAACAATATGGACCCCATACAGTTTTCTTTGCATGTGTCCATTTGAATGTTCAACATTGGCAATGTTTTAGGATTTAACATCCAATACTGACTGTTTTCAAGCTGCATCATATACATTTACATGTATATACATTCTTAAAAGAAGAGTTTAGCATTTTGGAGTTTATTTGCTTTCTTTTTGAAAGTGATATTAGAAGATACCAGTCTACATTCACAATGAGTGAGCTTTACAGGTGTTAGTGTTAACTTTACAGGTTCATTATCAGCAAACCAATCTCAATGCAACTTGAGGACTCAGAAAGGACTGGTATCTTCAATGAGCATATGAATTTGATTGCAAAGCTGGCAGTCAAGTCAAGCCAGAAAAGTAAAACAAGGGATCATTGTTGATAAAGTAAACTTCTGTACCTTAAGGTGCTGTTGACCGGACACTGGAGCAGTGCTGGAGACTACATGGGCATTGGTAACAATCAGTCCATTGTCTGACATCACAAAACCAGATCCACTAGACAGAGGGATGTTCCGACCATAGAGAGGATGTCTAGAATGTGACCAAAAACATCAAGAAATTCAAGAAATTTGGTTGGACTTAAAGACACAGGACAGCCAAGATTGCTCATAATTTTTGTTAAGCCCATTATTGTTAAGATCAAGGCTTGAGATAACAAATGAAGCAAATAGTTACCGATTCAAGGCAGTTTTGTCAAAGAGAATAATTGTTATCTCTATTTCTAGTAATCATGACTAAATGCAGCACTATCTTAGGGTAATCATGGTCTGTCCAAATTAGTTTCATGCCTAATTCAACAGTAATTGAATGGCCTGGACAAATGATTACCACTGGTCTGTGTCTGACTGCACTGTTTCTGTGAAATAACTTGATAACCACTGACATCTCTTTCCAGCTGTTACATGGTGATTGTCCACAATAAAGTATTTACATTTATAAAAGCACCTTTAACTTTACTTGTTGGCATTCCAGCCACAAAAAGGTCCCAATAGGGAGCTTTCAGTAAATGTTCTCCAAAGGGTATGAATGTGAAAATGCTGTTTATTGTAGCTAGTATTGTACCAAGGAAGAAGATAATAAGAGATCAACTCATCATCATCATCTGTTTTTTTTTTAATAAACTTAAGTATCTAAATCTACCTTATCAAATCCATCTGAAATCAACACACACACACACACACACACACACACACACACATACACACACACACACACACACACACACACACACACACACACACACACACACACACACACACATACACAGTACCTGAGGAAGAGCTCGATGTGGACCACAGCAGGAGCGATTTTCTCCACCACGTCAGCTATGAAGTTGAACTTATAACGAGGACTGACAGCATTTGAAGGACCTATACTGGCAACAAGAATTATGTATTTTAATCATCAGTCAGTACTTTGACATACTGCAATACATGCATTTACCAGGTTAGTCTAATTTCACAGACACCACAACTCATTGGTTTGTTAACCTCAACCTTTTTTCTTTATTTGTGAAGCACTTTTCCAGGGCATAAAACAGAGATTTAAAACTGAATAAAAAGAATGTTGATTGATAAACATATAATGAAATTCAAGGTTGTAATCAAAGTGTTAAAATAAATAAGAAGCCTTAAAAATAGATCAATTAGATAAAGACTTTCATGGTTCTCAGACAATGAAATGTACACTGACTCCTCTAGTGCCACTATGAAGTTGATATTTGTGGTTTTGACTGAAATGTCTTAATAATCATTGGATGGAATAAAACATTTTTCACATGCTCATACACCACTTGATGAGTTACACCGATGAGTCATAATAACTGTTTTGCGCACTACTTTGGTTTATGACCTGTGAAACTTAGTACATTCCTATCAAATTCTTTGTAACTTTTTATTTAGTACTAATTAGCACTAAATGCATACATACATCTACTCTAGTCCATGTTGGAGTTGCAGTTGCACTGTGACGTTATGGTGGGCCTGCTGTAGAAGAAAAAGCAGGAAAAGCGGAACTTGACGATTCTTTGTTGACTGTATGTCGCCACTCTACACTGTGGTCTGTTTTCTACTTGCTTTTTTCTCTTTTTCTCTTTATAAACATATTGGTTATCTGGTTATCTGATAGTGTTTTGGTAAGAGGTGGAAGATGAAGAGATTGGCCAGATCCATTCACTGGATACATGTTTAAATGTGTTTTGCAAAACCCAGCACAAGAATAATGCAATGGGCCAAAGTAGAGCCTCAGAGATGATAGCGGCCATGTTTAGAAAAAAGTGCCTTCTTTCAGTGCCAGTCCTTTGATGCAGTGGGGGTGCCAACACAGAATCATTTAGCCGGAGGCTGGAGGTTGGGTACGTTCCTCATAGACTTTGTCATTTGTATTTTGTAACCAGAACGTCATATTTCTACAATTGCTACAAGAAAAGTATGACAAATGTTGCTGCTGAGAAGAGTCTTCAAACTCATGGATGTGTGTGTATTCAAACTATAGTACATGTATACCATATATATAGCAGGCTGTTTTTAGCCTGAAAAAGTCTTAAATGAAAAGAAGCCTGTTCAGACTATTCTGGTCCTATGCCAAAGTGAATAGAGCTGATTATAATTGTAAGATTTAGGCCGATAGTACAAAAACCTCTTTTTTTTAAAGTGTTGGCTACATCTGTCAGGCATGATATGTATAGCTTACTGTAAGTTTTCATCACTTTAGGGATTCCACAGCCTCTCATGAGAAGTGTAGCACCTAAATCTGTATTTCCCTCTGAGCTCATCACTCTAAATTCTGAAAGATGTGGTGAACAAAGTCCAGTGTAATGTCAGCCAATCAGAGTCAGGACATTTCAAATCAGTCCCTTCTGTCAACTACACAAAAATGAACAAACCCACTTGATGGCACAAACTTGGCAGCACAGATGGAAAACCAAGTTAAGCTCCCAAGGTCCCGTAGTAACGGCCTTTACTGTTCAACCAGTAATAATGCCTTACATGTTGTCTCTACAGCTGCACTGCTGAGCCAAGTCAGCCTTTGAGGAAAATGTGGTTTGTTATTTTAGACTGGAAAGAACTTTTCATCCAACCAAAGACTGAAGCCAATGGGTTCAAGTCTCAACATTTCTTTGAAATAGTCATAGTTATTATTGCATAGCCTTCAAATGCCATTCAATGACCATTAAGAGATCTTTTAAAAGGGGAGCGTGTACTGTATGTTGCACCATTGAATGATCATTGCTGTCTTATTTAGGTCTTCGCTTCTAAAGGGGTGTAATCTGTTTACACTAGTGACACACTGTCAATGGTTCCTTATCAATAAAACCAAGAAATTCTAAAAAGCTAATAGCTGACTTTAAAGGCTGCACTCTATCCCAATAAAACATTGATAAATACACAGTATGATACCTGGATAGTGGCGAACAACACACATGAATCTAATGGGATGATAATGTTGCTCCAGGATATAGTGGTGGCTGTGTCTAGCTTGTATTGATGCTTTGGTTCTGCCCCCTGGCCAAACACGACAGCTACTGTCTGTCTTAATATAATATTGACGTGCCATTATGTATGTGGAAATGGGTCTTAGTTGCTGTAGTTCCTACTCTTCATACAGACCCTAGAGCTGATCTGTTGGAAAGAGACTTCAGTGTAACTAATTGGGGCAAAAATCCACAGCCCTCATTCTGCATTCCAAAGTTCAACTAAAGCTTAAATGATGCATCAACAGTCTCAGTGAGCTAAATTGAGTCAGTGTACTTCAAGGTTACAGCCTGTTTGATACTAAAACCCCTCTTATGTGTATGTGAACACAAAGTGCACTGAGAAGAGAACATCACAGTGAAGAAGCAGGAAAGAAAAACACATTTTTGAGTGGAGGTGAACTTTGAAATTTCATCCAGGGTTTGAATATAAATATCATCAATCTATATTGAATCATACAAAGTTAAAATTTTGACCTAATGGTGGTGCTAGAAGAAGGTGTCCAGAATGAAAAGGTTCATCCTATGAGGAGCATGAATGGATTCTCATGAATTAAATGGGAATCTTCCCACTAGATTCAGATTCTTCTTGTGGAAATATAGTCTGTTGATGGATGTAGGGGAAAGGTTAATAGGTCATTCAGTGGCCAACCATCTTTTCAGGCCATCTGTCTGAAAATCCTCCCAGCAGGATCAGCTCTGATCAACAGTCTGATGAATGAAACAGATTTCTGCTCTACTGACTGCTACAATCATCACAATCCCCACTTGGGGGGTTACAGTCATATGAACACACACACACACACACACACACACACACACACACACACACACACACACACACACACACACACACACACACACACACACACACACACACACACACACACACACACACACACACACACAAACAAACAAAAAAACACACACACAGACAAATCCCAATGAGAGATATCAACTGAGGAAACAGGAAGTCCCTGCAGCCGTTGTGGCAGACTGTATTTACATTTCCCTTTGATCACAAACCGTTTATTTTGTCTGGGTTTAAAGGGTATGTGGCTGGCAAACACACACACACACACACACACACACACACACACACACACACACACACACACACACACACACACACACACACACACACAGACACACACACACACACACTGTCACTGGAGCGTTACATCCGTGAAGGGTGTGGTGGACTAAAGATATATGGTTGACTGACCTGCAAGTCCTATATCTGTTGAGGTAAATCATCCATGTTACCCAGATTATATTGAGTTTACTTAAATTAACCAAAATGAACAATTACCTCGTTCATTTTCACCTAATAAAAGAGTTGACTTATTTTTTAGTGTTTGGATGGGCGATAAACCTGCCAATCAGGAATTCAATTAAGAATGAAAATTATTTTAAGGGCTGAAATTGAGGAACAGTGTAAACACTGTGTGAGTAAAGCTGAGTTACAGAGGTCATTATGGCATGCACACTGATATACTGATAAAGCACAAACCATACTTTTGTTTGCTCAAATGAAATTATTCTTTGCATGATCGCAATTTTCGACATAATAAAACTGTCTGTGCAAAACAGTTTTGCTTAAAAATGATCCATCTCATGCTCAGAATGAATGCACAAATATAACTGCATATGAATCATTTCCATATAACTTTCAGTTTTAGTTTGGACTTGATGTAAGTGATTCAAACTCCATGCATTTCAGGACAGCTTTCACACGTGTTGTTCTAAACACCCAGCGTCTGGTTGACGGCTCTCTGAGGAAAATCTTTATTCACAAAGGAAGTCATTTATTTTAGGTTTCTAGCAGCAGCAGCAGCAGTGTCCCAGTTTGTCCGTCTTATGTTGCCTTGTTAATGGAAAAACCTTTTGAATAGCCATATTCAATGATGAAACCAAAATTGTCTGAAAATGACCCTGATTGCTGCTTATTTAGTCACGGTTGTTTAATGTAACAGAGAAATGCTTTTATTCACAGTGACATGTAACTGTTTTCATTTGAACACAATAACTGGGAAGACTTTCTAGAGTGGATAACTGTTTGACCAAAAGTAAAGGCTGCGAACTGTTCATAGGTGTGAACGAAACCACTTCTCTCACTGAAATAAACAAGTGCAAGTTGGTTTTCATTGTGTACTTGAACTAAATGAACTTAGTATAAAGGAGGAGACCAACCTGAAAATGGTCTGTCTTTGTTTGGAACGGTGTGGTCATGTGCATAGCTGCAGTCTGCATGAAGCACTTCCTTTAAGCAGTGGTCATGCTCCACTTTTATCATTTCAGTTAACAGCAGGGAAGAAAGTGGAGTTTGTAAGACAGAGATGGAGAGAATGTGGGACAGATGAAAAGAGTTAAAACAGCATGTAGTGAAGAAAGGGTCATTATTTAGTGGCCTGTAACTTTACTTCCAATTTGGTTTAGAATGTCTAATAAACTTCCAGGCAGGAGAATGTTTATCAATGTAACAGAAACATGTTCAGCATGGTGGAGAGGATAAAGACTGTAAAACAACAGCTGTTGGCGTTCTTGCACAATATACTGTGTGTGTGTGTGAATGTGAATGTGTGTGTGTGTGTGTGTGCACGCGCATCTATTCCAACGATTTATTAAACCTGCCTCAGTTTCTGACGTCGTCACCATCTTTCCTGATGGTGAATGTTTTCACTTTAGCTTGTGATCTGCTAAGACTGAGAACAGCTGGAGTTAAACTCATTGGACTGCTGCTAAATAACAGGGCTGGTTATCCTCCTGAGACACAACCCTTTAGAATTGATCAAGATCATGATTGGCTTAAAATCAGCACTTTGTTAAAGGTTGGAGAAACATGTGGTGTGGTTTAATGTTACTCCTTTCTTAAAGATACGCCACCATTGTTGTCATGGCTACCATAATAACCATTTGGTTAAGGTTAGGAGATGATTGTAGTTCCATTTTTTTTTTCTTGATCTGGAAGTGGATGCCTCATGTCGAAAGTGTGAAAGTTGGCAACCCTGACTAATGCCTGTGTGATCTGTGCAGCCTATATTACTGCCCATCCCTCAATGTTCCAAATAAAGTTCCACAATGCTACATTAATATAATAGTTTGTTAAAGACCAAAAAATATCTGTTTATGTAAACATCTAGGCTAGGCTGAATGATCAGCTCTATAATACCACCAGCTGATTGGAAAATCATGAGGTTTATATTTATTTCATCATCAAATAAAGTACTGGGCAAGTTATAACGTTGACCTGATGATGGCAGTATAAGAAGAGTCGAAAGATCACCAGAAATTTTGGAAATCATCATGAGGCGAAAATGAATGTTTGAAACACATTTCATGATAGTCTACTCAACAGTCGTTGAGATATTTCACAAAAAAACAAAAAGTCAACCTCATGGTGACACAAGAGGAAAGGTCAGGGGATCATTAAAATCAGATCAATTCATCTTCTGGATATCACAAACGTCTGGACCAAATTTAATTGAAATCCATCCAATAGTTGTAGATATATAATTGTGAACCAAAGTAGTGGACTGACCAAACAATACTTGACATAACAGTCTGAAAGCAGTCTGGATCAAAATGTCAAGCCTCCATCCCTTTACAAGCAGGACAGCACACTATCTGACCACACACTCGTGCAGAGACTGTTAACTCTGTTTTGGGTTGTATTTTTCTCCACAAAAACACAACAGCCTTTCTTGCTTGAGGCGTGGTGTATTCCTACTGTCTACTCTGTTCCAAATAACTGGTTCATGTCTGCTCTAACAGGCTGTTAAAAGGGCACCTGCCCTCTAACCAGTGTTTATTGGTGCTGTGAAGCCTTATTAATCTGGTTCTTATTAATGTGTAGACAGAGAAAAACCACAAGACAGTTTAATGACGTGGGCAGCGTTGGTGGAGAATGCACTCAACTGATGAGTCAATGCCATATTGTGGGAAACACTTTTCTGCTACAATAAAACCAGGACTGAGGTTCAAGGCTCATTCTTAACCTTGGAAACAACAAGGTCCATTTATTAGCTGTTCTGGACCTTTCACTCATCAATCAATTAAATGATCTTAATCAGCTGATGGAGTTCGCCCAATTATAACAGCTACTAAAATAGCTGCTAAATAGACCTTGCAGTGACATTGTTTCTCAGCAGTGGAATTATTTTGTTAGTAGATTGTATTTAATCATATTTGCCCTGAAGAAAGCAGTTTAACTGTATCATGTTTAGTTCTAGAACCCCACTGATCCTGGATTTTGTTGAGGTTGTTACTGTTTTCCAGGTGCAGTGTGTAGAATTTAGTGGCATCTAGCAAAACGGACTTGGCAGAAACAGAATATAATATTCATAAATATTTTAGTTTTAATAAGTGTATAATCTCATGAAAATAAGAATCGTTGTGTTTCCGTTACCTTAAAAAACACAGGTCATTAGTATACACAGACACTTATGGCGCTTTTCCACTACACAGTTTCAGCACGACTCGCCTCGGCTCGCCTCAACTCGGTACGGTTCCTTTTCCATTACAAAAAAGTACCTACTCAACGTGGGCGGGGTCGTCATAGCACGGCTCCACGAAACTGCCGTGACTTTGTTTTATACGCGACACAAAACACATAAACAATGGAGGACATGGAGGCAGTGGTGTACTTGCTGCTGTATGAGGCTTTCTGTCACACAAAGCAAGAAAATTGAGCCGTATGGCTGTAACTATGGTTGTAACGCTGCTGCCGGTATGCAGGGTTTGATTCTTGTGTGGGGCTCATGACTCTTCCAGCGACAACAACCAATCAGCGGCCAGCAGTGTGTCGACGTCACATTTTAGTACCGGCTTGGCTCGCTTGGAACCTCACCAGAGCAGGTACTAAAAAAGTACCAGGTACCAGGTACTTTCCCTAGTGGAAACGCAAAAAGAACTAGGCCCATCACTGAGCAAAACTTGGAGCAGAGCCAAAGTTGTTGCTTACTTCAACTGGATGACAAGTAAAGGGAACTTGGCTTGGGTCTTAAGGAGTTGTAGCATTTATTCACTGACAAATAGCCTAAAATGTATGCACATTGCATTGTTAACAACTGTATATTGAAAACATTATTTTAATTCCCTGATGAGGGGGGGGTCAACTCAGGTCATCAGGCTTGCAACACACTAGCAAAAACCCTGAGAGAGGGTGTTTTGCAGCATCTTACCCAAGGAAACGTCAAAGTGAGAGGAGCCAGGAATCCAACCACTTATCTTCCAATTAGTGGACAACCTGCTTTACCGCCTGAGCCACGGCCGTCCCAATCATCTCATCACCCCTCACATTTATCTGCTGACCCTTTGGAGGGGCCCCACCCCTAGGTTGGGAACCACTGGACTAAACTAGCTAACTGTATATAAAGTAGTGTAAACTAGCTCCACCTCCAGCAGCTACAACAGTAACATGCTGCTCTAACACTGATGCTTCACTATTAATAATCTAATGATGTCATAATAATAATATATCAGTCAGAGGGACCAAACCACTACTTTTACTGTAATACTGCATACTACATCACTCATAATACTGCAGTACTTTTACTGTAATACTGCATACTACATCACTCATAATACTGCAGTACTTTTACTGTAATACTGCATACTACATCACTATAATACTGCAGTACTTTTACTGTCATAATTTATCTACAACAAGCTGATTGTACTTATGTGCTTTTACTATTTGAAAGTCAAGAACATCTGACACATATTGGGTTTTATAACAAACACATTATATAAAAACGTTGTGATGAGGACTCCTTCAATTTGGTTCTTAAACAATTGTGACCACTTCTGTTAGTGGGACGTTTGTACAGTATCAAAATATACTTATCAGTGCTCTCTGGTGGACAGACTAAAGCTTGTGAAGCTTGTGAAGCAAACAGGTAGAGTTGATTGTAGACATTTTGGATTCTGCAGGATATGGAGCTTCAGATAAAAGGCTTTCCTTTGATTTAAGAAAATACATTGAGAATGAATTACTGAGACTGAATAATTTCATTTTTTTTAAACCATGCTGCACAGTCTTATTGTTCCCTATTATCACACTATAAATGTGTATTTTGGGTAAACACTAGGCCTATATTTTGTGTTATTATTTTTTAGCCAGAATAAATTCCTTGTTACTTGCTTGTGTCTGTCAGTGTCACTTCAGATAATCTAAAAGAAAAACAGTAGGGAGGATGTCAATAGCCTACCTTCCTGCACTATCATTGTCAAAACAACCATCAGTGCATAAATCGTACCTATGCTGGTCTCACATGGTCCCTTCTGGATCTGGGTGACGCCTGGCTGTCCCTGCTGCAGAGCCTTCCTGCTGGTCGCCTTCAGCTGGCACACATTACGGTACGTCTTCCCGTCGCTCCCGCACACTTCGTGGTTGAACTTGCACTGACAGAAGCCTTTAGAAAGCCGTTTGTTTGCCGGGTGTTTGCACTCCAGTCCGTCCCCGCACGGCAGGTCGTCTTTGCGGCCGCACGGCTCCCGTTCTCCCTGAGCGCACACCAGGCAGCAGTTGCAGCGGTCCGGCACGTACCCGCTGGGGCAACTGGGGCTCGGACAGGTACTCACATCGCACCGTGTTGGGCACTTGGCTTTGGGTTCAGCGCTGGCAGACTGCTTGAGGTAAAGGAACACGGCTGTGTACAGGAGGAGCTGCATTTTGATAAAACTAGGATTTGAACAGATAGAAACTAAAGAGAGTTGAAGAGAAGTTTACGCAGAGATTTAACTCCCTTATTGTTCATCACTGTTTTGAGACTTTACGGATGGTAATCCCCAAACACGAAAGACAGACAGACAGTTGTATCCCTAATATTGCAAAAATACACCAGAATAAAGCAATCCTAACTTTGGAACTTGGCAGCTGAAGCTGTCTTGTATCCGCGCGTAAATGTGCGTCCAGACGCACTGCTGCAGAGACTATCCACTGGAGTGAGACCGGATTTCTCAGTGTTGTCTATTCGTCCTTTGTCCAGGCTGAGGGAACGTCCCCTCTGCTTGCAGAGAGAGCGCTTGGAGCAGTGAAGCCGGCCGGGGAGAGAGAGAGGTGATGTGGGGAGCAGCTGCGCTCCTCGGGGCGTGGCGACGGAGCTGAGACTCAGATGTCTGCAACATCACTGCTGGCGTTTAGGACCATCAGACAGACTTTAAAGTCACATTCAGCCTCATGGTAATTGTCTCATGTTGCACCATGTGTGTCCTTTAGTTCTGAGCATCCTCAAATGGTGACAATCAACATCATTTTTCGTGATTTACCATTTAGTTTCTTTCACAGTTTAATTATAGAGACTCTCCTATGTCTGTGTTTTTTAAAGCTAGTTACGTTACAACTTGTTGGCACATTAACACAATTATTACATATATAACCTTTTCTAATCTATAGAAGCCGTTTAATATACACAGACATGTAAAAATGCCAGAAACCCAAAAGTGAAAACTTGTGCTCAGCTCACCAACTATATCTGTCAACCTGTGCTATGGATTCACTGTTAGTTCTGTGCACTGTTCCAAATCGGAAGAAGAAAACAAAAATTAAAGGTAAGGCGATATTTATTGGTGGGAAGCAGGTGAGGGATTGTGCATTAGTTGTTGGTTAGGTACAGCATGAACACCACAAACTTCTGCCAATAAAGACAGACTCATTAAACACTTTGCACTGCCTCACATCAGCCCACAGCTGACAGACAGCTGACTGCTGTTATACACATGTTCTGCACCTGCCTCAGAGGAAATACATGATGTGCAGTCTGTGTTCTTACTCCAAAAATCACTGCAGAAATACAATCGGGGACGCTGGCCAGCCAGTGTCACACCACTATGACTCTGATAAACAGTCTCATCATACTTAGCTTGAAATACAGGTTGAGAATATGCTTACCACTTCCAAATTTTACTTTCCTTTGCTTTCCTTTGACTATGGTGGTATTTGCTGACTGGAAGAAGTAAAGAGAACAAGGAAAGGCTTCACTAAACAGTTGCAAATCCCTGGTTCACCGGGTTGAGCAGCCAGTCAGACATCAGACAGCTCTCTCTCACTGACTGCCTTTAATGGGGTCATCTAAGCCTTGTTTAGACCTGGCATTAACATGTGTCTCAGGTGATCCAATCACAAATGGACAGCGCTAAATACAATTGTACTGTAAATTAACTCCAAGATGCATTGTGATCCTATCATTGAAACCACTTCCCGAGGTGGTCTGGGACACATCTGACCAAATATCTAATGTGTCCTGATGCATGTCCGGCCTGGACGGAAACAGGAGAATACATCATCAATGCAGGACGTGACGGTTGGAGAATGGAGAGGAGCACAGATGAACATGGTTGGAGTAATCTGAACAGTAGGAATAGACTGCACATGTTTATTACTTCATGAAACATTTATATCTAGGAAATAGCTATGTGCTTGCATTCTCAGGTATACTTGACTATAAACTGTGATTAAAGGACTAGTGCATAGGATTTAGTGACATCTAGCGGTGAGGGTACAGATTCCAACAGAAAGAAGGAAGGATGGAAGGAAGGAAGGAAGGAAGGAAGGAAGGAAGGAAGGAAGGAAGGAAGGAAGGAAGGAAGGAAGGAAGGAAGTAGGAAAAGAAGACAGGACGGAAAAATGGAAGGAAGGAAGGAAGGAAGGACAGATGGAAGGAGAAAAAGAAGGGAAGAAAGGAAGGAAGAAAAAAAGACAGGAAAGAAGGAAAAAAGACAGGAAGGAAGACAGGAAGGAAAGTGGGCCAGATTGGACCCCTTGGCGGGCCACTTCTGGCCCATGGTCCACATGTTTGACACCCCGGTTCTAAGGGAACAAACTTTCCACTAAATTCTACACACTGCTAAAAACACACCAAGGTTTAGCTGGTTCTTAGGTTCCCAGCTGAGAAATGACATCATCTCATTACTCAGCAGACGTTGACTGGAAAGATTTATTGTTTGTTAGCTGAACAGAGGGAAGTGATGTACCTGTTTTACTGTTCAGGTGTAGCAGTATAGATGAAGTACCTATGAATGAACTGGAAGAACACCTGTGTCATTTTTAAAACAAAAATAGCCTTATAAAAATAAAACTACTTAGTGTGGCAGTAGGGGAGAACGGGGTTGGTTGTCACATTCACCAGATGTCTGTCCCTAGAGGGCGCTGTTAAGAAGTGTTGGTACTGATAGTTTCAGAATTTGGATGAGATGTTACTTCCAAGGTCATTTCTGGAGTAAACTGCTTGACATTAAGGTGTGAGGACGTTTAGTGTTTTTCATGTGAAAATGTAAATATCCATCTCTTCAGTGTTTCTCTTCTAGGCTTTTACACAATGAGTTTATAATAAAACATTCATTAACATTAAAAAGTATGAAGAGACAGCGATAGTTATGGAAGGTTTTTCTCTTAGTTACAACAAAACATGTAGTTGTTAGCTTTGCTGGTAGCAAAAAATCCCAGTGGGGATGTTTGTCACTTTCTCTTTGGGGTTGGTTGTCACATGTTGGTATATATACATATATGGTCAATCAATCAATCAATCTTTATTTGTATAGCGCCAAATCACAACAAAGTCATCTCAAGGCACTTTACACATAGAGCAGGTTCTAAACCGTACTCTTCAGGTTTTAATTTTAAAGAGACCCAACATTCCCACATGAGCAGCACTTAGTGACAATGGGAAGAAAAAACTCCCTTTTAACAGGAAGAAACCTCAGGCAGAACCAGGCTCAAAGTGGGAGAACATCTGCCTCGACCGGTTGGGGTAGAGGGGAGAGAGAGCAAGAATAGGAGAGAGAGAGAAGCACATAGAAAATAAACATTGAAGCTAGAAGGTCCAGGACTGGAATCTGTCATCCGGACGTCTACAGGCCCAGATTACCTGTGAGACGAGAAAGCACAGACAACTCTGGGGAAGAAGTTTAGGTTATTGGATGCATATATTCCTTCTTTCTTTTAAGATAGTAAAATGACCAAGAACTTTGTCAGGAAGATACACAAGAGCCAGTTCAGGACAGTCAGAGAGGTGAAAATGCATAATATTGTTATATAAGAACAAAAAAGGTATGTTCTCTTGGTGCAGGAGATGAGTAATCATTTTAAATAATTTTGATAATTTTGAAGATTGTCTGCATTTTTAATTTGTTAACACAGTAACAACCAACCCTATAGTGTGTGACAACCAACCCCACGATGGGGTTGGTTGTCACAAGTGCACAACACATATTTGACGGCCCATATCTTTTGAACAGAATCAGCTGAAGGAGAGTAAGACCACTCCATTCTACGACAGTGTATCAATCAATCAATCTTTATTTATATAGCGCCAAATCACAACAAAAGTAACCTCATGGGACTTTACACATAGAGCAGGTCTAGATTGTACTCTTTAATCTTATGTGAGCTATGTGGATGGATACAAACTGTACCTGACCACTGAGTACATTGCTTTTGCTTTTGCTGAAATATACCTGAACTAACGTGAAAATGTCAGGTGGACCACTTTAATGTGTAGCATTCCAGAGGATGATATTTGTGGATGTAGGTGTTGGGACTGGTGGCTCAGTGGTGTGCACAGGCTGCAGGGTGCAGGCAACTGCACGTGCAAGCTGCTTTCTTTTCTTTCTTTCCAAAACATGAAGTCATTCATTCTTTGCAGCAGACTGGGGATATGAGAGCATGCTTTCATTACTGTCCCCATGTAAGGGCAATTTAAGATGACCATAACGCTCAGTCTGTTGCACACACACTACACCTGTGTGTTACTAATGTTGTGAGGACCTTCACCAACTATACTTCCTTCACTGTGCACCAGAATAGAAAGCTGATCCATATGGATTTTGGTGGGACCTCAGTCTGCACTGATTTTGGATTTTTTTGGTGTGTTGCTGATACATTTTTATCTTCTTCTTCTTCTTATTATTATTATTCGTTTTATTATTATTATTATTATTATTATTAATACATTATATTATAAGATCAATTGTTTGGTCAACATGCTGACCACAGTGTCTCACTTTCTCAAGATGTTTTTTTTAAATTAGAAAATATATAAATGAATACATAGTTAATTGTAATAAAGCAGTAATGTAAGTATACTGTAGCAATCATGATCATATGTAAAACATTACATTAAAACAGTGTTTGATATTAAAACTTCAAGTGAGACAGTGGAACTTTTTCTGAACAGTGGTCACTTCTTTTGAACCTTGTTTGTTTGTAGAAGTGTTCATAGTCTGATTCACCAAACTGTCCTCACTGCTCTAACCTGCCTGATGAATATCACCTGTTCATGAGGAGCTCAAATTTAACTGACGCCACTAAAATGTCCATATAAGGCCACCTGTTCTGCTCTGTTTGTGAGCGAGTTTCATTCACAAAATCTTCACACATTTACCAGTGTCAGTAGTCATAGTAGAGGAGCTGAAATAATAGGAAACTATGAATCCAGCTGCCAACAATATCTATGTGATGCCCTGTGACTAATCTGAGAGGCGGTGATGTGACAGTCACAGAGATAACAAAGGAGAGAGGAAAAACCGGCATCGGTTAGTTTGTTACTGGTTTGTTCACATTTATCTGTCAAGGCTGTGTGAAGGGGGAAGTATAGAACAACAAAACCTCTTAAAGAGGAAGACACAGTGAATGGTTTGGAGATAACAGCTTCCTGCTTCCTGCTTCCTGCAGATGGTCAGTCTTCTTTTTAACTGTAAAGGTTAACCTGGCAGTTCTCTCCTGGATCAGGTTATAATATGCCTCCCCCCAGGCTTCAGTATGCACAAACACGCAGCGTTTTGACCCATTTCCTCTTTTCCGTGGCACACGCCAGGGTTGCCCGCTTTCCCCTCTGTTGTTTGCGTTCGCGATTGAACCGCTCTCTGCAGCTCTAAAATCTGATCGCAGAATCAAAGGAATCATGAGGCAGGGGCTTGAACATCGCGTGTCGCTGTACGCTGATGACCTCCTCCTATATGTGAGGGACCCCCTAACAAGCATTCCTCCTATCCTTTCATTTAAGCTCATTTGGGTTTTCTCTGGGTACAAATTGAACATTTCCAAGAGTGAATTTATTCCAATTAACCAACTGGCTCTGGACTTGCCACCCTCATCGATACCGTTCAGGACCGCTAGTGGGGGAATTAAATATCTTGGTGTAATGGTGACACGATCCATGCGTGCACTGCGAGAAAAATATCTCTCCGCTCTGACAGCAGCGGTTAAATCAGATCTCCAGAGGTGGAACTGCTTACAACTCTCTCTGGCGGGCAGGATTCAAACGATAAAGATGAATGTATTGCCGAGATATCTCTATCTTTTCCAGTGCCTGCCGATCTTCCTCCCTAGATCCTTCTTCAGTTCTATAGACAGTATAATTTCATCTTTTCTTTGGGCTGGTAAGCGGGCAAGAGCAAAGAAGACCTTACTTGAGAGGAAAAGATCAGTGGGTGGGCTTGGATTACCTAATCTTCTCCGCTACTATTGGGCAGCTAATGTACAAACATTTTTACTTTGGTTCATCTCACCCCAGTTAAGCTAGTGTCAGACTGAAGCAAGTTCCTGTTCCTCCTCACTCCAAGCTTTAATATGTAGCACTCTGCCTCTTTCCCCCTCAAAATGTACTTCTAACGCTATAGTAATCAATACAATAAAGATATGGACACAAATTAGACGTCGGTTTGGATGGCTCACTCTCCCTCAAGCGTCACCTATCTGTAATAACCATTTATTTGCGCCAGCGAGAATTGATGCACATTTCCCCACTCTACTGAATAAGGGTCTTCGGTGCCTGGGCGATCTATACATAGATGGGCTTTTTGCCAGTTTTGAACAGTTGTGTTTGAAATTTGATCTCCAAAGCTCAGTTTTTTTTAGGTACTTCCAACTTCGAGATTTTGCTAGAACCCACTCACCCCTATTTCCTCAAGCCCCACCTCTCAGTGGCATAGATTTGGTACTTGAGGCAAAAACCTTGCGGAAAGGCCATATCGCGTATTTCTACGACCTTCTAACTCCAACTAAGGAATCAGTAATAAACAAAATCAAAACTGATTGGGAAAACGAGTTACAAATTGATCTTAATGATGCTTTCTGGAAAAGGGCTTTAAATACCGTCAACTCGTCGTCCAGTTGCGCCAGACTTTCTCTTATTCAATGTAAAGTACTCTTCAGGCTTCATTATAGTAAAGAAAAACGTTTTAAACTCTACCCAGACAGTACTAGTGAAGCATGTAGCAGATGTTCCCAGATCCCGTGCAATTTGACGCACATGTTTTGGTCGTGCTCTAAACTATCTAGTTACTGGCAATCTTTTTTCAAATCCATCTCTGACATATTGAGTTTAAATATTAAACCGTCCCCACATATGGCTGTTTTTTGGCATAGCTCCAGATGAATTCGGTACCACAGCCACTCAAGATCATGTCATTGCCTTTGCCTCATGGATTGCCCGCAGGAAGATTTTTTTGCTGTGGAAATCACTTTTACCCACACTGGAGGCCGCTACTCAATTACTTCAATCATCTCCCTTCAAGTGAGGTGTCCCCATAGTGGACTACTTTTGTCCTACCTGGCCACAGTTCACAGTTATTACCCTTCTGCATTTAACTTTGCAGGAGGAGAAATTATAACGTTGCACTAGATCTACCGGCATTGGTCCCCCCAGTCCGTCAGCTTTAACAACATGGCTGTGATGTGAGCAGCTATCAAGGCTTTAGATAAACAACATGAATGCTACGTGGTTTAATAGGAGGTCCGTGGGTGGGTGGGTTGGGAGGGAGTTTATTAAGGGAATAGGGTTTGGGGAGTTTGTGTTTATGTAATTAACTGAATACCGGCTGCATTAATGTGGATGTACATTTCTGTCTGGATTCAAAAAAAAAAAAAGGCAGAAGTTTGTCTTTGCTGACCAGTGGTTTTATTTCTCAACTTGCTGCAGTCGTTGAAGTGCACCACAGTATGTGTCAGTACACTTTAACATCACTGTTGGTTGTGGTTACAGGTGCAACAGAACCAACCCCATCACCCAGCAGTGATACTTCTTAAGATGAATCATTTTTGTAACCATCATTTGAAAGGCAGTGACAAACAATTTAATATGCAAGTGAAATGAAACAAACAAAAAACATGGCACGTGGTGATCTACAGAGTGTTTACTACTTGTTTTACTTTTGTCAGAGAACCACTGAAAGGTTTATGTTACTCAGCAAGGGAAGTTACATACAGCAGTGGAAAGTAACCAAGTACATTTATTTAAGTACAATTTTGAGTATATTCATGTGATGCTACTTTCTACATCTCAGAGGGAAATATTGTACTTTCTACTCCACTACATTTATTTGACAGCTTTAGTTACTTTTCAGATGAAGATTTGACACAATGGATAATATAACAAGCTTTTAAATACAACACATTGTTAAAGATGAAACCAAAAAGCAGTGTGTAGTCGGCTCACATTTCAGATGTCTATGAGTTGTTAACAGCTCCACCAAATACTGATGTTTCCCTCTAAACCTCTCACATGGTTTCATTTCAATAAATGTTCAAATGATCCAATATTTCAGCAAAAATCAAAGATTAGAGAAAAAGTGTATCAGAATTTTAACTACATCAAGCTCATAATACTTATGTACTTTTACTGTAGTAGGATTTTTCATACTGAAGTATCTCATAACTTCTTCCACCACTGGTTACATACCAAAATCTTTCAAGTTTGCTGATGTGGCGCGATAGTTCATGTGCTGATGATTCAACAAAGTTATTTTCCTGAATGTGATGTTGTCAGTGTTGCTATGTGGACAGCAGGAAGAGTCACAGGGAAATTTGTCATTGAGAATCTCAATTTACAAGATGGAAGCAGAAAACACATTGTTAACCTAATGTACTGTTTTTACAGTTTTTGGTTTTGCTAATATTGTTAAACTGAGCTTTTAAAAAACATTCTAATAACATGTGTTGTTGCCATGTGCGCACGCTGTTGTGAAACTGTCTAGTAGAGTCACAGTGTCATCAGATCAGTGAAGCTGGTGGGTAAAATGTTATCGTAACCATCAGGACCGATCAAGTTCAAACTACAAAAACAAGCCTCAGGTTGTAAAAAATGGTCCAAAATGACCTCACTTTGCAAAAATGTTGTTTCTCTCAGGATCTTTAAGCTGGCTCTCACAAGGACAGAAGAAACCTCATACACACAGAGACACACACACGCATACATATCAGACCATGGTCACTTTTGGGGACATTACATTAACTTACATTCCTTTCCTGGAGACGTATTCTAACACGTACCATCACCATTGACCCAAAACTTACATTTTTTCCAACTTTTTCCCCAATTGGACAAGCCGTCCCCAATTAACTAGTCCTAATTCTTAAAATGTGTCCCCAAAAGTAGTCTATGACAGACCACCCACACACACACACACTGTACTGACAGTCAGAGAGGGGAAGTATGCTGTGGACCGCTCATATCCACGGCTCAGTGACAGAGCAGGTTTGTTTGGGCAGACAAGTGGGGTGTCGACTGAGACATGTGTTTCTCACCCAGCCGTGGGTGTGTTTATTTGAAAGAGTCTGTCACTTGAGGGAACACAGGAGTCCTTGTTGAGCAGGAATACACGCTGTTTCTAGAAGTAATGGAGGGATACAGGCAACACTTGGCAATATTTATTCTTCTTGTATTCTTTCTTTTCCTGTGTCTCTGCTGACCATTATGACTCATTAAAACGATTTCCTGTAACTTTGCGTAAATGCGAGAACCTTGTGAAGTATGGTCTCAAATGAGCAGTTTCCACATGGTTTGTCACAGAAAGAAAAAACTAGAAAGCATCAGAATAATTTAAATGAGGATAATCACACAAAAGTTGCATTGCAGGTGATGAAACACAATCCAGAAAGTCCAGTTTGGGTATTATGTCCGTGTCTTTACAGATGTGTGTAGATGCTAAAACATTGAATAGCACTGGGTAGCACTTTGCAAGCTTTGTGGCAGAAGTTTAGCCAGGTTAGACTCAACACAGTGGTTTTATTGAAATGAATGAGGTGGCTGTGTTTCTCCATGCACTGCCAGTGTTGGTTTGAACATGACCGTAGTCTGGTGTGATCAAAGGCATGCCAGAGCCAAAAGTTACACTTATGCCACACAAGTAAATTAAGTCAGACATTTAGTCTCAATTTTAAAAGACGAATAAATGATGTCAATAAATGTAAGAATAAAATAAAATAAATGAAGACAAAAGAGTAATAAAATGGCTAATTCTAGCAAGGGGTACTGACTTAGAGCAGGGCTATACTCAGAAAGGAAGGGGATACTCACCTGCAACTTCCAGTGCCTGGACTAAACCTGCACAAGTTTTAGTCCAGAGAGGAGGCATGCCAGAGAGGAGAAGGCCTTAAATTTCATGCCCACAGACAGGCACATCCTGCTCCAGAGACTACACAATTAAAAAAATTAAAGTGAAGTTGGATTACTTTTAAAATGCAAGATTTCTACAACTGAAAGCACACACGATTGAAGAAAAGAAGGAGAAAACAGCAGCAAGTATTCTGCAATAACAAAAACTATTAATTAACATACATTCCAATTCCATGCCAATAACTAAGTTAATAAAGCTTAAATAAACACACCTGTTTGGGGACAAGCAGCTGCTTGTCAGGTAGTGTCTCTCTGCATTTGGAGCCAAGCCTTCTAATTCCTGTGTACTCTTTGGGTGATCCTTTTGAAATTGGACCTAATCCAGATTTTTAACATGTACTGTAGATAATCATATTTTGCAAAAATACTGTTGAACTATTTTGAGCAAAAGCATCATGTCCACCATCATCAAATACACTTTGCAATTGCCATGACTGTGGATGAGGAGGACCCTCTGCACAGAGGCACGGGAAATAAAGGTATCTGGACGTTAATCAGTGTATAGACAGATAGATAGACGAATAGATGGATAGATAGATGGATAGATGGATAGATGTTTAGGTGGATAGATAGATAGATAGATAGATAGATAGATAGATAGATAGATAGATAGATAGATAGATAGATAGATAGAAAGATAGATAGATAGATAGATAGATAGATAGATAGATAGATAGATAGATAGATAGATAGATGGATAGGTGGATAGGTGGATAGATAGATAGATAGATAGATAGATAGCTAGATAGATAGATAGATAGATAGATAGATAGATAGATAGATAGATAGATAGATAGATAGATAGATAGATAGATAGATAGATAGATAGATAGATAGATAGATAGAGGTATTCATTGATTTAAAAAAAACCTGCTCATTCATTTCAATTCATCTGCTAAAGCAGAGAGCTTCAGTATAAGCTCGAAAAGTCATCTGGCAATGAGACATCATCTGGCAAGGCATATGTTGAGTCTCATAACCTGAGTTATTTTGGTGATTGGTTATGGTCATACCAGGTGATCTGCTGGTGGGAATGCTTGCGAGACAGAAGACTATGTTGTTTTTGGCCAGAGGACCTTCTTCAGGACTTTGATCCTGTGTTTATGTTCTTGCTCCTGCCCCAGACACATCTGATCAACAAGTGAAGTGAGTGTTCTCTCCTGACTTGTACTGATGCATTTTGGTTTTCTTGGATTTTTTTATGTGTGAAAACCAAACCAAACCAAGGAGGAAACTCATCAAGTTTACTGCACTCTAAGCTGAGGAGCATCCTAACTGTTGATGTACTTGCCTTACCAAAAAGATCCCGTTCCGCTTTAATAAGCTATAAACAACCACTTGTAACTATATTTCTCTCACAGTGTGTTACCATTAATTTAAGTGTGTATCTCTGATTCTGTTGGGGAAATCCACTAGACTCCTACATTAATCTTACAAAGAAATAACAACAGTTCCAGATCAGACTTTACCCAGTCTAGGGTCATTGATGTTCTTTCACAGTCACTGAGGAGTCACTGAGTTCAGGTCAGTCTGAATAAAGACAACAGGCTGTGTTTTCGCTTTTGGGTTTCTTTGGAAGTTCAGTTTGTCCTGTAGTGACAGAGGGAGCTCTCATTGTCTCATAGTCAAACAGAAAAGCTCCAGAGGACTCCTGGAGTGATTCATTGGTTTTATTCATCATGTAGTGCAGATAGGACAGCCTTAAATTGGCTGAATAGGTTGAATTAACTCAAACTGAGGACCTCCATACAGCCTACAAGTAGTTTAGGTTCAAACAGCAGAGTTGATAAAAGTGACGGAATTGATAAATCTATGATTTAATAAAGACCTGAATTATTTGATTAACACAGTCTTGATGTCATGAACCTCTTCATCACAATGTTGCAAACTCTTCAAATCACCACAGTCACTGTAACTAGTGGAAACAGCTTGGTAAATGTGCTAACATGTACATCTGATGTCAAATTCTTGCAAACTAATTGTGCATAAAGTGCAGTATGGATCATTAAGGAGCTATCTGTCATTACAGCAGTACAACATATTTCTACAATGACGAATCCATCCTCTTTCAGGAGAGTAGGCACACATCTGCTGCTAAGCTAATTTAATAGCTTGTCATCTCTACTATTCAGAGCAGACACCTTGTTTTTTCAGGTGGTGGAAAGTACATGCTGAGACAGACTATACTGGACAGCAAGTGTAACACTCTTTCTTATAAAAACCAGCATCTTAAATGACTAAGTGTAAGAGGGAGAGAGTTAGCTGTATGTGGCTGTCTGTCATTCTTTATACATACATTAGATGGTGCCAGACAAACCCATCATATGATGGCTTTAAGGAGAAGTGGAAGCAACCACTGACATCTCCCTTCTTAATCTGGATTCAAAAAGTCCTTCACAAAAAAACCTTACAAAAATGGTTTATCGTTGCCTTACAAAACTAGCCATAGTAGCATTTCCTGATCTCATGTCCGAATCTGTTGTCAGTGCCTTCCAAAACCTTCACAAATGACTGTTGAAAACGATTCATATGACTGTTTTCTGCCACCACTATGATTACTCTTGGGGAAAGACTGTAGTCATGTTGAAAGAAACAACCCAAAAAAATCACTCAAGGACCACATACTTGCTTGTTCAAGCTCAGCTTTTAGCCAACATAGACAAAAAGGGTTCAGCTAATGGAAAGTTCATCTACAGTTCCATGACAACTGAGTAAACCTCTGCTATATGATGGGGTTGAAAGCTCTACAATGGAGTAAGTGGATTAGGGTTAGGGTTAGGGTTTGGTTGGTCAGCTACCTGTTTAAGGTTAGGAAAGTGTCTCTGTTATGGTTAAGTGAACCATGTGGTTACAGTGACTTCTTATTGCTGTCCTGAAGCTAACCCTAATGCTAACTCTACAGATAGTCTTGTATACTCTGAATCATCTACTTGGGATGAAAGGATAATTCACCTTTAAGTTGCACATGCCTCTACTAAAATACTAATCTGAAGCTAACCAGGAGAACATCTAATCTCTTTGGCAAGATTGTCCAAGAGAGGCAATATTTTATCCCAATAGCTGAGAAAGCTCAACTTTCTGTCCACAAGTGCTCCACTCATCTTCCGCAGCATCAATTCACTTTATGACATGGTTGGGTCAGCCCAGTCCTCTTCTTATGTTGCTTCGTCTTGTGCACTCATGATGTTTATAGCTACAGCAGCCTCCACTTATGGACGCCTACAGGAGTTGTCGGCAATTACATTAATAATCACTAATATCTGCTAACAACTACATTGTGAGGTGTTGTAAACATTTATTAAATGTTTATACTGATTATAAATGATAAATAGATGTTTTAAACCAACATCAGGGATGAGTGTTAACATTGTCCATCATGGTCCCCACCAGAATTCCTCATGATCAGTAGCATGCCACTAAGACCTCGTGTTTGGTAAACAAAGTGGTAATAATATGGCAAATAATAATCTGTGACTCTGATAGTAGTGTCATTATTAGTCACTGCAAAATGTACAGTGCTCCAGAGTGGAGCAGCAGGGCAGTGGGGTTGGGGGGGGGGGGGGGTCTGTCAGATGGAGTTCATGGCTTCAGTTGCAAAGAAATCTAAACACCAAATGAACACCTTTTCAGCCATGTACTTGGCTGTGTCAGAAGAGAGCTTCAGGGACTTTATGGCACATTGGAAATACTCAAGTGCCTCACTAAAGGAACCAACAAGTTGATCCATAGCGCCAGCCGTGTTTGGCGACTACTCACCTGTGCGTTTGGTGTGTGTGGCTGTTTTTTTTTTTTTACGATGATCTTGTACGGTGTTTGTGGTGACCCGAAGAGCTCTTTTAGTGCCAAGGTACTCTTTAGAAAGATTCAGAAGGTCCTTTATACCTGGTGCAGTGAGGTTTTTTAATGTTGAAAGCTGAATGTTGTTGCCTTGCACTTATTTTGTACTGCCTGAGTCTTGTGTTATGGTGACATTCAATTCCCCCTCTTGGGCATTAATAAAAGACCTGTTATCTTATCTTTAGTTGATTTTTCTATCCTACACATTTAGATGCACAGGTCAGAATTCATGTGATATTATGATTGTTCTCACCAAAGTAATTGCTGACGCCTGGGAAAGGGAAAAAATAAACCACTGGGATATAAGTTACATTCTAGGGACATTGTTATGGTCAGAACGTAGATCAGATCGTCACATGGAGGCTTATATGAACATAGTGTTTTATATTTGAGGTCAAATTACAACAAAACAAATACTGTCCTTTCTCATCAGGCCCATCGTTTCATCAATGACCTGTGAAACTGAATAAAACTACAAAATTGGTGAGAAAAAATAATGTCAAATAAACCCTGAGAGAATAAAAGAGACCCAGGGGCTCTTTGTTTCAACAAACAAATGTTAATTTGTACAATTTATGCCCTCACCACGACCACTGAATACAGCTGTATTCACAACTTCAATCACAGAAAATATGGACACATGGATAAATTCAATAAGTGATGGTTTCTTGGTAAGTGGGTATAATTCCTTCTAACATAAACATACTATAGGTCACATTTAGACATATGAATAAAGGGTTTATACTGTTTATCTTAAAAATGACTCAAAGTCAAGTGTTATTAATTCACACAACTGTCACGGTCACTCAGTCATTTTAAAACAGGTTACTGAAAAACAGATGACAAACCCGAGAGAGTGGTTTATAGGACGCATCTCAGATTTCACACATAATTATACACCACATATAGTGTATATATTATGCATAGATTCTGAAGCTAAATGTGGCCCTAGTTGGTTTTCTAAGAGTGCTAGAAACTGAAATTGATAGTCTGTCTTCAAAGGCTGGCTTCAGAGAACTCCTCCTACTGTAGCTTTCAATAAAAACATGAACTCCATCTCTAACAGTCCTAAATCATATCCCAGTTTAAAGGTTCAATGTGTAACTATTATGAAGCTACTTGCATTTATTTATCATTTTTTATTGCCAATGAGAAGGACACAACCAGAAATCATATAGTATTTGACTGAATACAGTGGGAATATTTATTTAAAACACTAAATGAGCTTTCTTTTGGCAATATTTTTATTGATTGAGTCAAATTATGAATCTCCACGAGATGCAGCACTGGTAATGTACTTTCAAAAATTGCCCTTAATTTGAGATAGGCTGATGGTGTACCATATACCTACAATTTCATTATAAGCAGATAATGCATGTTTATGAACAACCATTAAAAATCTGTACCAGCTATAATTAAGATATATAACAGCCTTCCATTGGCATGTATTTAATATTTTCTTTGAATCTAAATCCAAACTGTTTTATGCACTGACTGTTGTATCATCTCAGAATAGTTTTAGTAGTTAGAGATACGAAACAGGGCCTGTTGCCTTGTCTTCCTTATGTCTTGCTTTGGTCATAAGTATGTATTTGAAAAGGCATTCAAATACATACTAGACACATTACATTTTATTATAATTTTTAACTGAGTGGCCAGCAGTAATTTAGAATGGGAATAGATTAGATAGAACTAGATTGAGTTTACTATTGTAAATGTATTCTAGCATTTCCCTTGTGTTTCTGTCTTCTTTAAGGCTCTTTATTTGGGATGTTTAATTGTGTTGTAATTTTGTCTATTTTGTGCAAATGTGCACATGCTATGATAGCAGTGTATGAAATGTGTTTGCTTAATTTGATTAATGTTGCTTCCCTGACATGCTCTGTTATTTAAAAAAAATAAATTAAAAATAAAGTGACAAAAATGATGTATGACTCTACTCCTTCCCTTTTAGGATCCTATTTTGAAAGGTGACAACAGACCCTTATTATCTAAAGGTTTGACTTCTTAATGTGCACACATATCATTTTACAACCCAGTGTCATTTTTGCTTCAAAGTAAAGATTTTCTTTGTGATCAGTTGAATCTCTGATGGAATATTAATATTGTTCTCATGACATGATTTTTCTGTACCAACAAAGAACACTTGTCATCACCTTCATCTGCTGAAGTTTGTGTTCTTTATGCATCTAGAAAAAGGTTTACATTTTCCAGTGGCTTGGTATGTTCCTCTCTATGTGCTTCTGTCTTCCTTATTGTCCTGTGGTCTTGCATTGTGGGCTGCTGCCATACAGCTGATCTGGTGAGATATTAATCCTCTTCACGTTCAGCTCTGCAGCGAATGCTCTCGCCTTCTGGTAAAAGAAGAGAGAGAGCTCTCTGTCTTTAAGGAAGTTGTGGTAGATGGTGGCAAGGCGCGTGCACAGCTGCAGCTGAGACTTCTTGTTGCCCAGATCAATGGCTGCAGCTAGTGCCAGGTGGTAATATCCTGCAGCATCAAATGGGTCCTGTGGAGATAACAGCAGAATACATGGGCTCTTCAAAACCGTTGTGATGTTATTTAGTCACAGCTTCTTGGTTGATACAGAAGCTAAGGGGTCATGGTGACATTATTAAATCTTGTTTTTACAAGATCACAATTAATAAACTTTTCATCAAGTGGTAACAAAGTCATGTTCTTGAGATATCTAGACAAAATGAATATTATTCATTAAAAATTATGAATAATCTTTTGTTAAACATTAAATGCAGTGGATTTGAGTCACATAACTTGAATGTGATTGATTGTGATGGGTTTCGACATGAGTTACAAAAGCATAAAAAAGACTTGACAGGTCAAGATGACATCTCGGCTTACATTTCAGCTTACACACATAATGACTTGTTAGGACTTGGACTTGACTTGGAACTTGTTGGTCTTCACTTGGGATGTGACTTGAAACTTACCATCTTCACTTCTGAATTTACTCAGGACTACATAGTGAAGACTTGGATTACCAGGATTATGCAAGACAGGACTTTAATATAATCATTTAAGATTTATATCCAATGTGAAAAGAATGTTGTGGAACAATCTTGGCATATTTTTCTTGACAAGAGAAAACTTTTTCATCATGCCAAGTTATAAGATAATAACCTTTGATCTTGGGGATTTAAAAATATTGCAACCAGGTTTCTCTTTAATTCTATACATTAGGTCACGTCCATAAAGCTTTTTAATAACTGAACAAAACCATGGTGAGTCTTGTATGTGTATCTTGTAAACTAATATGTAAAATCAGTGTGCTGAGTTGTTGGAATATTTCTTTCCATTTTTTCCAGACTAAAGATGTTCCAGGTACCACAGAGTCATTGGAACGAAATCTAGGAAGTAAACTAGAAATTCTTCCTACTGAGACTGAAGCTAGTTCTTAGGTTTCCAAAGAAGGGACTTTTAGGGTGTTAGGAAGCATGTCAGAGGAACAAAAATGTGTCCCTGGTTCCTCAAATGGTTCCTGAGCCCCTGTGGTGGAATCACAGGAAAGGCCTGCCATCTACTATATTGTTATGGGACACAATTTAAAGTAAAAGCCCCTTTGGAGACTCTTTTCAGCTAATAGAACATTGATGGTTGGGTAACAATGCACCTATGGATGACAACAGGCATCGGTGGATTTTACATTGCCTGCTATCTTCCAGAATCACATGGTTCAGTAATCTGTAAAACAGAAAAAAAATCCTCCCTTGTCTCCCATCTAATTCCTTACCTTCAGATCATAGAAAATGATGTCCCCCAGTGTCAGATACACCCTGACATAGTACAGTGTTTCCTCGTCAAACTGCAGAGGTGTTGGACAGAGTGTCAGAGTCTTCAGGTAATGGTGTTCAGCCATTTCATACTGTTCCAGACAGTGGTACAGAGAGGCCAGGCGGTGGTAGGCCACTCGCTCATTCAGTCTCTCACCTGTATGAAAAGACAAATGGAGATGTAAGAGTCATCTCACTGCATCTATCATCTGTCACAGTTTCAATAAAAACTACAGGATACATATCACAAAGAAAACCACAAAACCTTTGAGTTGGAGGCTTTTTCGTACCTAGACTGATGCTGATGTCCAGTGCGGTCTGAGCAAATTCCACAGCTTCCCCATAGAGTTTCAGATTGAGCATCAGTTCAGTCAACTTATTACACAACCTCAGCTTGGTTTTAACACTGCTGCTCTTCACTGCGATGGGCAGAGCACGGTCCTACATGGTAGAAATACACACAGATAGTCTTAAGTGCTGAACGCATAATTACACCCCATTAGTATTTAGGTCTTTTAGGTTTTGGCTTATTGCTACCTAAGTTCCTAGTCATCATAAAAATGTGGCTTAGTCATGTAAAGCTATGACAGAATCAACTGAGATGAATATCAAGAAGACTCCATAATGAGGCCTTGAGGTCAGTTTCTACCCTGTAGAAGGTGATAGCCTTGTCACGATCCTGGCAGCTGTTGAAGAAAATGTCTCCTGCGGCTTCCAGAAGCTTCAGGATGAACTTGGTGTCTCCTGTGCTCAGGGCGACATCCTGAGCTACCTGATAATGAGCAAAAATACAGGCTGTTATTCTTCTGCTTCTTCTTCTTCTTCTACTTTTTAGCTGTTTTTATCATCAGTTTATTACCAGTCTTTTCCACTTTGCTGTTTTTAAGTTACCATCAGTGAAACTCAACACCTCCTGCAGATGTTTCACATTAAAGGACGACCAGGATTGGGAGGGATCATGCCAAATAAGCATCGGGAAGACTGACTTTTAGTGTGAAACATCTGTGAGGGAAATATTTTTGACATCGCTCGACAGTGGTCAAAAAAACTGAGAAAAAAGTGAGAACAGAGTGTGATATTACTATGTTGTACTAGTAATATTAAATGTTTAAATACTATAGGTAAACACGGAGGATGTGCTGAGTTTGCATTAAACAGACCACAGAGGAAGCATATTTTAAATAAAGGCCTGATTCTCTCCTCCATTCAAGTAAACACAGTTCAGAGCTTCCTAAAGTTTGAAAGACTGTTCTGATAGACATGAAATAACTGTGATGTTCACACCTGTACATAAAGATCCACCAACTCAGTCTGGCCCAGGAGGTGGTAGATCTTCCCAGCATGCAGCCAGCCGTATGCCTCCTTCTCCCTGAAGCCCAGGTCAATGAAAATACCCAGACTGCTCTTGGTGTAGTCGAGAGCTGCCCTGTGTGCCCTGAAAACATTCAGAAACAACCATGGCTGTTTATGTGTCACATGTTATAGACTGATATCAAATGAACAGAAACAGTCACACTGACAGTGGGCGTGCCTGATATACTATGTTAATAATTCTTCATTCACCTGCGCATTCCCAAAAAGAAATAAAACTACAACTGTGGGTTTGTGTAATGCTTATCAGTTCAAATGACCATCATGCCATTCTTGCAAAGGCTTCCCATCATGAGCGTGATGTAAAAGGAGGATGGCCACGGTATTAATAGCATGTGTCTATGGGGAGGGACTGAAACCCAGTCGGAACCCACTTTAAGCCCATATGGGAAAACACAGGTGGGGCCACCATGGAAACTGTGGACAAACCCACTTGGGACCCATACCCCCGCACTTTCTTAAATCTACTGTCATCTCCACAGTTTGGAGTGTATTCAACTCCACGTTGTTGTGACCGGACCACAGGGCCAGCTGATGAGGCTGTTGACTGCTGTGTTGTCTGCAAATTTGAACAGACGGGTCTCCTGAGGTGCAGTCATTGGTGTGGAGTGAGAAGACCAGCTAGGAGAGCTCTGCTGCTTGCTGTCTGTCAGGAGGTACGTGATCCACTGATGGTGGAGGGGGCACAGTGAGCCGGGTAAGTTTGGAGAAAAGGATTTCTGAAATGTTGGCGCTTATAAGTGAGTTGCAGGATATAATACAGTCCCATGTTCCATAGAGAGCTGCTGCTTCTAACCAAATCTCTGCTTAACTTTTTAGCTATGTGAAGATTGATGAAAAGGTTTGTGGAGTTTCTTTTCAGTATTCAACAGTTCCTCCCAGGTGATGAGGAAAGCTTCAAACTTTAAACTGAAACTCATCAATAATCGAACTCTTTAAACTAACAGCTGTGATTTTGTTTTCTCTTTTTTATTTCTTGGTTAATAACAGCTTTACATATAAGTGGCAGTTCAAAAGAACTTGTAGACAGCCCTTTGTACTTTTGTGTGTAACTGAAATGTTCCAGCTGCTCACACTCACCTGTCTGTGCCCAGACTGAGATAGAGCTGGCTAACAGCTTCCAGTGCATCCCCCTCCTGTCCTCTGTCTCCTGTGCAACTGAGCAGCTGGATCTGGTGCTGGCTGTAGATGATACACTGGGCCTGGTCTGGACTCTCACACCCGTACAGATGGCACAGATGTTTGGTTGCAGTGAGCTGGCCTGGCAATAAGTGATAGTCAGGTTTAGTTCATTTAAAGAGCAAAATAAACCAGATAACATTTGCACATAGTACAAAAAACACTGAATGTAAGCCACTGTGTTACTAACACTTACAGTCTAAAACATTGGCATTGATAGCCAACAGAAGAGCCCACTCATAGCATCCTTTCCCATAGTCCAGCTGCTGCTGCTTCACATAGTGCTGCCCCAACTCCAGAAGCACTGTGATGAAGTTCACCTCATGACCTTCTTCATCCAGCTCAGAGAAGATCTGCACAGCCTCAGTCAGGTGCCTCTGTGCTAGTCCTTTAGCTCCAGCTTTCAGACACAGCAGCCCTTCATGAGGATAAAGGAGCACTGAGTCATCTCACAGAGTTAAAGTCCACTGGAAAAATCATCAACAAATAAGTATAATACTGTGTTACCGAGATTAGCTTGAGCTACAGCCCAGTTTGGCATGTCCTCATACTCTTGGCAGATGTCAACAGCAGCTTCGTAGCTCTCTGCTGCCCTCCGGAGGTCACCCATGCATCGAAGGGCAACGCCACGCATGTTGAGGACCACACCTTAATGTGAAATAAAACACATTTACTTTACAGCTCTACAGCTATGGAATAACCTGGAGTGAATTCACATTTTTTTCTCATAACACACACACTTTTTCTCAAAGAATTTCTTTACCTCTAAAATAAAATCTTTGTATATTTTACTTTGTGTTAGTTTGGTCTGTATTCTTTTTAAATCCTCCAATCAAAGTTTATTAATATTCTACTTCTACTTCTACTTCTATACTATTCAATTTATTCTGCCAGCTGCCGAACAGTACTGCAAACTTTTGATCAGGAAAAGCATTAAATTATATTATATTCAGGCAGATTTCACAATCAAAAAGCATTTCCATTTAATATGAATGTATTTTGCCTCACATATCTATTTGAATTGTACATATGATGATCTACTGTGATCAAGAACATATCTTATATAACAGCTAACCACTTATTTTGGTTGTTCAGCGGGAATGTGAAACCCACCCAAAACATAAGGATGAATGGAAGTGCACAGTGCCTACTCTTTATTCAGCCTTTCAAGTTTATCACTAAATTATCAAAAAATAGATTAGTTTTTTTATAAATGGCCTGGCCATTTTTGCTGATTTGCCTTAAATCACAGGGCAGACAGCTGAGAACCAGAGTCAAACAAGGAACCAGATTTGTGTGTTGACTACTGAGGTGAATCTATTAGTACCTGTCTACTCAACAGTCTTGCTCCAATTACCCAAAACATTTCTGTTTGTTTGGCAGTTTGGTTGTAAGATGATGGCTACATAGATATATACATATATTTTTAACTACAGGTTTTAAATAATTGTCCAGTGGAACCGATTACCAGAGCCACTTATTTGGAGGTGCAAACAAACTAAATTAAGCCTGAGCTGGTTGTAATTGTCATGGGTTGCCCTGGTGGCCAGAGTTTAAACATCATGGCCATGTAATTGCACCTTTCATGGTTTGAGTCAAGCTGAGGATCTTTGTTGCATACCATGGCAGTAACCTACAAATCTATCTTGCTCTTTCCCCTCATTTCCTGTCAGCTGTATGCTGTGTCACTAAAAAGTCATAAAATGATCAAAAAAATGTTCCTGATCGATCCATGCACCATTCTGTACTGTGTGGAAGGGCAATGTTGAACCTGGGAGAATACCTGAAAAATCTAATAGATGTTTATGACTGACATTTGGGTAGTAACCTATAATGTTCACAAAAGTGAACATTATAGGTTAGAATTTAACCACAGAAACCTTAAAAAAAAAACAACATACCTTCCTGAGGTGTGGTGCAGTGTTCTGGCATGGAAGCTAGGACCGCATCCAAGATATCCAGGGCAACAACTGGCTGGTTGTTGTCAATGTGAAGCCATGCCAGCCAGATGAGGGCACTGTTTCTCTCTGGGACAGAAGTGGGGAGTCGTTGTGAGGATGGACTGTTGTTGATAAGAGCGTGCAGGTGTCGGATAGCGTGTCCAATCATTCTCTGCTTGTTAAACAGCTGACAGAGACAAACAGTAAGCTGATAGCTCAACACATGGTATTGGTCACTTCCTCCTCCTTGGACCATGGGAAAAGAGATGGCTTGGTGTAAATATGGAGCCACATGAGCCGGGAAGAAGGCTTCCTGTTCTGTGATCCCATACAGTCTATTGACATTGTCCAGAACTATTACCATGCTGCTGAGGCAGTCAGTCAGTGCAGCAGAGGACTGCTGAGAAGCTCTCCTTGCTGAACTGACACTGAGGTGGGGAAGGCAAAGTTCGCTGTAGAGCCTTCCCAGGGTCAAGTATCCTTGGCTCGTGGAGATGGTCCATGTTTTGTGCGCTTCAGCACAAACAACAACTAGTCTCTCAAGATAAGGAACAACCTGGGCACCCTCAGTTCGAGTCCAGTGGTACTTCGCCAGTAGATAACAAGCCCGGGCTTCAGCCATTCTGTTGTGACTTAGAACAGCTTTCTTGAGCATGTACTTGAGAACAGGATTATCCTCTATGCTTTCCAGACAGCCTGGGATCCCCATTAACAAGGCAACAAGCCGCTCCGCTAGAGCAAAGAAACTTTCTGTATTTTTCTGCAAAAGATATATGACAGCCAGGTTGGAATAGATGCTAGCCAACAGCCTGAGGTCCGTGAAGCTTTCACGTGGAACACTGAGGGCTTCTTCAAAGTAAACCCGAGCCTGGCTAAACTTTGACCTCCCAGCACAGAGCTTACCCAACAGGAAGCACAAACGAGTCTGCAACCAAAAGAGTCGCTTCTTTCTGGCAGTTTCCCTCGCAACACCAAGAAAGGCAATCAGCTCATCCTCATCAGAGTGACCACTGAAGGTGGAGGAGTTGAGGAGTTCAGGACTCTGTCCGTACAGGGTGCCAAACTCCAGTTTGTAATCTTGTCCTTCCAAAAAAGAGAAGAGGGGAATGAAGTTCTCTGTGTTGTTGTTCCCTTCTGCAACTGGGTGAACAGTGAAGCAGGGAGGGTTGGGTTTTTTGGCCTCAGTAGGCACAGCTGATTCTTCTTCAATCCCATTCATAGTCGCAACAGAATCTGGGGATGATTCTTTTCCTTGGTCAAGAATCCTCTGGATATTAGTTTTCAAGTGAGTATCAACTTTGCTTGAAGAGCTGTCTGCAAAAGATTCATGAGGAAAAAATGGAATTACTGATGAAACAGGGTTCTCTAAGATGGCTTTGACCTATCAAAAATAAATTCAAACAGGGTGGCAGAACTTACTTGGCACTTTTGTTTCAGAGTTTTTGCAACTGATGATATCTGGGGTTGAACAATACAGGTACACAAGTACAGAAAACACTGATTATTCACAATTCTGTTTTTAGGTTCAGATAAAAATACATTACCAAGCTTCTCTTATGAAAGATCTAGGGGCATTCATGAGTGTAAGGCAGTGAATACAACCTGTGTAAGATACTCATCAAGGGTAGGGCAGGGTATGAACTGACCGTGTCTAAGCATGGTGTTTTAACCTGTTCAGAATGGCTACACTCGATGAAATGTGGAAAAACCTTCCATCATACAGAAAGGTAAGAGCTGATAAGCAACTTAAGATAATGGTGGATATTTTCGGACAGTCTCTCTCTTTCCACAAGTATTCATGGTATTGCATTTGGTTGTTCATATGACAAGTGCTGGAAGTTAAGCAGGTGTGGCTATTGGATTATTGTTTGAGAGAGTTACATAAATAGTCAGATGCAGCTCAAATTGGGTAGGTGTGGGTGAAGGGGATTTTAGATGCTGTTCAACAATTCAACAAGCACTTTGTTTAAACTACACTGGCACCTACAGATGCCTGGTTTTAAAGGACAATTCAGATTTATTGTAACTTGGTTTATACTGTACTTTTCTATGGACTATGTTACATTGTATTCATTAAATGATGTAATCTAATTAAATAGCGACATTGTTACATTAAAGTCTGTTTATAAAAGACAGTTTGAGTAATCAGTTCACCCTTTGTCTTTGTTATTTTTTCCAAATAAGTGTGACTAAGCTGGGTGTGTTTCTAATATGTCTAAACATCTAACTGCTCATGTTGCTTAACCCATCATACTTTTTTCCTCTGATGATTGTGGACTACGTCACCAGGACATCATTTTTTTTTTTTTTTTTTTTTTTTACGAAAATACATGCACTTCAGTGAAGCATGTGAAACCCTGGCTCTGTAGGATTCCTAGATCTCAGCAATCTATTTGGTGAGTTATTACTGATAAAGACAAAACTACAAGCTATGATGCAAGTTGCAATACACTCCATTTAAACTAGAACAAGAAGTACTCCAATGCTTTTACTTTCCTCACATGACATCACAAACCAACCTGATGTTTTCTCATCAGTCTTAAGGATTATTACAACAGTAGTTACTTCTTTCAGTTTTGTCTGGGAAATATGAAAATGTGCTACCAAATCAGATCCTAAGTCACATGATTAACTGTATATGGTACTGCTTTTGACAGATCTGTATTTAAATTTTTTTCCATAAAAGTAAATCAATGTCATGTTTAAGCTGAGCCACCATTCACATAGAGCACATTAATAAGCTGATATGGGGGAATATTAACTGGAGAGCAGGTTAAACATTTACCATGCACAAACATTAGCACCTAAAATAGAAACAGGGAAAATGGAAAATCTGTATAAATCACTGAGACCTTTCCTTACCTAGTTTGTAGTTATGACCAGTATCATTTTGTGATTTGTTCTTCAATAAGGCAGTTGTTTCCTCTATGACTTTGCTCTCTTGCAGACAGAAGAACCCTTCCTCTTTATCCAAACAAATATCTGCTGAACTAGAAGGGTGAAAATGTCATATACATCATATACACAGTGACATATACTGTACAAAGACACATAGTACATACATTTTGATATATGTTTTTAGAATAATTCATATTTGGAACAGACATCCCTTTTAACTGAAACAATAACTCATTTGGTAAAAGCTATAACATAGTAATATTGTTGATAAACTCACCTGTAGGTGTTACTGGAGGGTTTCACCATGTTTGTCTTGACCAGACCCACTTCTCCTGTTACCTCCTTCCTACCTATGAACCAATCAAAACAAGACACCAGAAGTCCCACGATGATGATACGATCACTGGGTGCCACACTCAGCTCATCTGGACCCTCGGCATCATACTCTACAGTGGCCACACAAGTTCCTCTGGCTGAATGGAATGGGATGGAGAGAGAGGGTATGCAGGGACAGAGATCACACTTTACACTTTTTAATTGAACTTTTTACAATTGATTGCTTCAATTTTAGTATTTTTGTATAAACGTTTCCATCAATTTCATCCATCTATGAATCCATGTTGCACCTCATCCAGCAGCAGGCTACCTAAGGTTGCACATTTGTCCTGTACTGTTTACTTTGAATAAATATTGACTATATCATTTTTTAAGACTGTGGCAGTTTTAAGGAAGTTCTACATTTGTTTGCAGAATAAGAACAAATTAATGTGAGAAAATATTTATCAATCCTGGATTTGTGCTTAAAATGTTCGTATGTACAAGTTTAAGCACAGATTTGTGTGAATGCACAGTTTGTGAGCCTGTGTCTGAGCCTGAGCCCAACCACCTGGGCTGGCAGAGGGAAACTTATTTCAGCAGCTTGTCTCTGTGATCTCATTCTGTCAGGCACTACTCAGAACTCATGACCATGGGTGAAGGTGAAGGAGTTATAGGCTGTCCATAATAAACACCATGATAACTGCACCTGGTTTGAGGGCATCTTAGGCCATAGATGATGGATTTACTTTGAAGTTGTATCATCAGATCTATGACTGTATGTCTTGGATAATCAGGTAAAGGGTGCTGAGAGAGTACTGACATCATATATATGATAATCAATAGATGAAGACATACAACCAAACATCACTCTGCAGAGTGATATATTCCAAAGTTTATCAGCACAAATAAGACACAGATAGGTCAAGCTGTTGAGCTGTTACCCCCCATCTCCAGCTTCATCACTGTATGCTTACTACCACACAACAGAGAAAGATAACAAGAACGTTTTGTTTTTTTCAGATCTTTCAGTAACACTGGGTTTATGATACAGCACCGCCACACATCAATGGTGATGCCAGTGACATTATTAAAGTGAGGGGTCTTATTCAGGAGTGATGGTGAAATTGATCTTTAAGCCAAATCAACCCCATGCTTCACATATACTTAAATATTTGGCTATATTCTCTCTCATTTCGATATATAGGTGAAATCATTCTCTACAGCTTTAACAGCACTTACCACACTGCAGAGGGAAGTCACAAGCAGGTTTCCCATCACCAACTAAAATGCTCTCTGCACAAGATTTAAGAAACCATCTGTGGACAGATGGCATCATATGACTACAGAGAAAAACAACAACCTGATATGTACAATCACAGAACAGTGAGATCAGTCACAATACACTACTACTGTATATGTGGATGTGACTCACTGATGAAAAGGGATAACTGGTTCCAGTACAGGGTTGGGTGCAGTGCCCCGGTTTCCATCAGCCAGGCACAAGACGGTCCAGCCTGAGCCCAGGAAGGGAGGCTCAAACTGAGCTATGTCTCCCTGCTCCAGGTACAGGTCTCCGCCAGAGGTGGAGCTGTCAAACATCTGGTTGGCAATACAACTAGCAAACAATGAACCTGAGGACACAGAAAAAAGGGGAGTGAAATGTAACAATGAATTACCCTTTTACTTTTTTATTAGTATGTTTTTCATTCAATTTTTAACATTGTAAAAAGGTAACATTAATGATGCTATTAATTAGCGCAATGATAACTTGAACATGTTCTGATCTGCACATACCAAAAATTAAAAACAAAACCATAACATGAACATATGGCAAAATACAGTAAATCGCTTGCTGTTTCCGAGAATTAAAGACTGGAATTTTAACCAGTGAAAGTGCTTTTGAGATGACGGTAGCCTCTGTCTTAAACATTTCTAATGATGTTGGCTCAGGTGCTATCATGTGACCTAAGAGTGGAATTTCAGTCACATGACAACAGGTGGCTGTGTATGGGAAGAGATGGTAACTCCTGTCTCTGTCCAAAGATGGTCTCCGCTGTCAGATGTAAATGTCATCCACTGACTCCTGGTCAATGACTTTTGACTTCTTTTCAGTGGATGCTGTGTGGGGTTTAGTATGGTGTTCACAGACAGTAGTGGTCCCAACACCTTTCACATGTGTTGTTGTAATGATGCCCAATCTTCCTGTCAGGAGTGTCCTATCTTTAGAATGTAAGAGCAAAGATCTTAAGTTTTGTCTGATTTGTGGTGTTGACTCTTTGTCACTCACAGTGCTTTTACATCTAACCAGTTTAGTCAACTGAGCTGTGGTGCTTTTGCTCATTTAGTTTGGTTTGCTTTGGCCGGTGTGCAGCTATCAGTTGTACTCTGGTGTGGGCCAAACAACCAGACTGAGACTGTCTGAAAAGGAATGTCACGGTCTGCTTCAAAACAGAATGAACCGTGGTGCGGTTCATTTGTGGTGTCAAAGCAAATGGACCAACCACATCATTTTATGATAGTAGACATGTGATCTTAGCATTAATTCAAAAGCTAAACTACTATAAACCCATCTGCTGTTGAACTGCAGTCTCCTCTATCTGTATAAATGATGTATATCCTATACAAGATCATTTTGTGGCCCGGATACTTGTGAAAGTTGAGTTTAAACAGTGCGTTGAGCTTATTTATATCCTACTGTGTGTATTTTCAGTTCCCAAATAAAAATGTCTGTCCCCTTAATATTATGGTCCAAAATACTCCAATCCTATTCCAGGTGTGATACACAAGGTCCAGTTGTGGTCTCAACTATTAATTTGATTTCCTCAAGTCGGTCTATTTAGTGATGCTAATGCAGGATCAATACCTTTCAGTCCATATGACTTCAAAGTTAAAAAAAAAAAAACTGGCTTATTTCTAAACAGCCCTTGTGAACACAAAGCAGACCAGAACTAAAAGGCAAAGGCAAATCTTCTTCTTTCATTTGTACATACCAAAGTACAGTTGTGCACCCTTAAAGAGTCTAGATGTTCTGACAGTCCATGTATGGGAGTCCCATTGAGATACTTTTGGTGGTCCCCATTGATTTAGCAGTGGTCATAAGTCGGAGTGAGATTCTCATAATCCACACCTGTTGGGCAACTGCACTTTCTGCTGGGCCTCCTTCTATTCTCCTCTTCACTGACAAAATGTTCTGCTCTCTCTAGGAGGCTTATGTTGTGAGTGGATAGTGAAATGGGATACTGGACGCTTGAAGGTATTAATCTCTGAGGCAAAGAGCATCGTTGAACAGGAACCTAACACTAATGCTTTGAGTTGAGACTATTAACCACATACTGGAACTTCATCACCTACCATCTTGCATGAGGATGCCTTTGTAGAGAAGGTTCAGTGTGTCCTCCTGAATGGAAACCTCAATAGCAATGTCTTCTTCCAAAGAAGTGAGCCAGAACTTTTGGTCTAACAACAGATTCTCTACGCATGGACCCAAGAATCCTGCAAGAGAAGAGGATGAGTCTATAGGTCATACTTTATGTTCATATTGTAAACTTCAAATAGTGGAACAATAGCTTTAGATCTACTGATAGTTGCTACAACAGCAACAGCAGAAATAGTAGTAGTGACATTACATGTTGTGTTTGTGTTTAAACCAGTACATCATCAGGAAAGTAAATACCCAGCCAGCATGTGGGGCCCACATGGGTTGAATGCAGGCTACGTGGGTACTGAGTGGACATGGGATTGAACTGGGAAAATTTTGCGGGTCCCACATGGTTTCAGTTATATGGGCCCCACATGTGAAATTCACCCACATGGGCCCCAGCGGTTCGCAGTCAGAACCCACTTGAAGCCCATATGGGCAAACACAGGTGGGGCCACCATGGAAACTGCTTACAAACCCAGGTGGGACCCATATTTGCAGCCCAAATTTAATTAAAAAAAAAATTATAACTATAACAAGCTTTACGTTTTGCATTACTGCAAATGGTCAATTATAAATCCAACATTTACTGGCAACTATTTTGTTCTTACATTCCAACCTACCTGCTGTATAATACGTGGTGAACTTCCATATTTCCTCAAATGTTTTAAAAGTCACATATATCACTTTGTCTTCACTGTTGATGGAGACAAGATGAGCAGACAACTCCTACAGACAGAAAGAGAGAAGATTTAGTTTCATAGCAGATTTTTGTATTTATATGTATTGTATTTATTTTTTGCCAATACATTGATTTTGTTTTGAAAGTCACCTTCAAATTGCGTAATCGTATTTTGTAATTAAAGCTTGAGAGTCTAGTCTCCCCCTTCTGGCAGTGAGAATTATTACAACAGTGTTGACACATGCTTACAGAACAGGCTCCTATAACGTACTGTATTGGAATCACAATGCTAACATAAAAGACCTTTAAGGACCATTACTGAACAAATTATTTTCTAAAATGAGAATATGGTAGTTGTGTATTTGTCCATATTACAGGACGTACATAAGTGTTTGGAACACACTAAGCAGACAGTGTGGATGGATGCTTAAATATTTTTTCTGATGTAAAAACTTGTCACATTTCAAATGTATTAGTTTGTGACTCAAGGTGGACCATAGCCACTATTCTCTACCAAGGATGAAAGTACTAACTTATCAAAGCCACCTTTAAGGTCTGCACGAGGTTGTGTTTGATACTGAAAGAACAGATTTGAGTTGAAATCTCTTTAACCTAAATGTAACAATTTTCAGCACAAAACCTAAAGCTGTATTACTTCAACCTTGGCCACTAGGAGGCAGACCTGCAAAACACGCAGTCAGACAGCATTTGTGTTCTGATCCATTCATAATTTATGAATGAAGTAGATTTTTCTTTTTCAGATTAAAATACTTAGAGGATATAGCCCTGTGTGTGTGTGTGTGTGTGTGTGTGTGTGTGTGTGTGTGTGTGTGTGTGTGTGTGTGTGTGTGTGTGTGTGTGTGTTGGCATGTGCAGTACCATGAATAGAGTTTTGACCTCGCTGCTGTCAGCCTGCAGAATGTGCAGCTTCCCTCTCAACATTTCCTGTGACTCCTCATCTGCAGGAAGACGCTGTGGACCCCTGACCACATCAAGCAGCATGGGCAGAGCTGCAACACAAAACACAGCACATTTACTGTGTAGCAAAGCATCACATGCTTTTTAGTGTGTGTGAAGTCATTCTAACTCAGGAAACGATGTTATCGTGACTTATTATAGATAGAGATATCTTGGTATCAGCATATACAGTATATCAGCCAATCAGTAACTAGAAACAAGTTTATTTTTTATGTTGTAAAATGTCCCTCAGTCCATAGCTTGGTCACAACTCTTTTTAAAATGTTAAAATGTGTGTTTATGTTAAATCAGTATATCAGCTGATATATCTTATCTCTAGTAGTGGGTGTTTTGATTTCTTTACTGATTTTTTGGATAATAAATGACATAGCTATGTGTGTTACTTGTAAGTCCACCAGCTTTATAAACATTCAGTACTACATCTTTACAGAATGCTTTTTTTCCCACTGGTTAATTTTATATTGCATGAGAAAGGTAAATCATTTGTAATGGTGTGAAGTAGTGCACTTTATATTTTAAAGACATTTTTACAAATCCTTGTATTTATGTATCCCTTTTCCTCCACCTCACCTTCTGTTTTAAAAGCTAGAAGTTGTAGTTTTTGTAGACCTTTTCACTGTGTTCCACTTATGACAAAGGCAACTTGTGTGGGCTGTTACTGGGTGCTATGACAAAACCAGGAAGTGTATCATTACCACTTTTATTTTTTAACTCAAATTATTTGACTTAAACATCAGTAAATTTAGGGTAAAAAAGTGATTTTTAAGATTAACCTACATCTACTTGAGTAGAGTAATTTGGTAATGTTTAACCTCATTGGTGGTTTAATGTGACTCCAGTTCTTGTTAATATTTGCAGAAAATAAATGAGCTGAGCGGTTACTGTTGCTGTAGCAATCTGTGATACTTATAATGCAATAAAAGAAGATCCAAAACACAGCATTACAATATATACAGCATATATAATACTTAAAATATAATGGTAATGCAAGAACATAAGGGTTAGATTGTCCCTTATGTGACCAATTTAGTTTAGTTTTAGAACTTCATGAAACCATGAACTATGCAAAGCATTTCATAGAATTTACCACAATATGTACAAACCTGATAATATGAGCTGACCAACAATTTACATTTCTGTTATTTGGTGAGTGAGATGAGTGGTTGGAAAACTTAGTGTTTGTTATATTTTCATGTATTGGGTAAAATAGGACATGATATTGTGTGATAGGAGATGTTTAGTGGTGTAAAAGCTAAAAAAAAATACACTCTCTCTGCTCTCTGAAACATGAATCAAGATTTAATCACACATTTATTGATCAGTCAGATCCACTATTGATGCTTTCTAAACACATCTGTGGTTCAAATTTTGGTTTAGACACTTTTTATGAGGGGATTCTTAGACTGGGTCAAAATTGACCTAGAACATACTGTAAGGGCATACAATATGAACAGTATGTAGGATTAAATATGAAGACTGACCCACATGATGAAAACACACAGTGCCACTGTCGTGTGACAATGACACAGTGTGACTGATTCAGAGATTAATAAGTGACTTCAGAGGAGCTCAGAGGTTCAAGGTATAAAACACTTCAAAGTCTTTCACATGACTGTCCACTGAGGTCACGTTAGTTTTACAGGACATATGTTTGCTTATGATTGGTCGGGGTAACAGTACTACTACAGCAGTTTTTTTATGGTTCATTTTCTCTTATTTTTTCTAATCCTGGCTAGTACAGCTGCAGTACTCAAATAGAGCAAAAATGATCAGTATGTTAGTTGTTTCAAATCATATGATTGGGTGTAATAAATACTGCAGCATGTACATGTAGGGGCTGCTTAAGAGCCTTTAAGGGGTACAACATTTTTTTTTTTAAAAGAGAGAATTGAGTAAATAACGTGAAAACATTCATTTATACCTTAAAAGAGGTTACATTTTCATTCAGGAGATTTGCCTGCTCATCATGAGCAAATTAGGGATGGGGATGTCATTCACTGTTTGCAGGTTACTTTGTGATAAGTAAGTTTACTGCATTTTTACTAAACCTACAACAGTGTACCTGTGGTTTTTACATGTTCTAGCCCATTTACTAAAAACTACACCACTGCTATGAAATTACCTGTTGGGAAGTTCTCCTCTGGTGCTGACAGAGTTCTCTTCAGACTGGAAGCATCTCTGGAGAAACCACGCACTGTTACACACATGAAGACACAGCATTGAAGTCACACACATGGAACTACAATTTGGAAAGACTGGCTAGTTGAGGCATACTACAAAACTAACTCAAAAGGCTGATGTGTCTTCATTATCTTCTTCACATGAAAAAAGACAAAACACCCATGAACAGAATTGACTGTCCTGTCTACATTTACCAGCATCAACATAGTGTCGAAACCCTATTCTGTCTTACCTTAAATACCATCTATTTACTTTTTTAATAATAATTCAATGAAGGCATTGTTAATGGTATTATGAGGGGATAGTAAATAGATTTTTTAAAATAGTAATAGATTCCACCAACACAGTCACATGACCATCAAAGTAATCAATTGTAAATATGTTATCTGCATGGTTTAAAGGGGGAACGTTTCAATATACTAGAATCAATTCAAGAAAAGGTAAAATAATATTATTATTCCAAATTTGGGGTGAGCCCCTTTATTTGAAAGAGCATTTTCTTTAAACTGTGAATAATAGTGACATACTGTACATCCTGTCAATGAAAGT
>NC_084992.1:22717132-22793626 GCF_963691925.1 Scomber scombrus | reverse complement strand
GTTAATACCAACAGCCCGCTGTCGTTGGAGCCTGCCGCAGCTGAGGTCCACCGTCGCTGAAGTCCATGTTTGGAGTAGTGAACTGTTGAAGGAATGGTGAGTCAATCTGCAGCTGAGTGAGAGTAGTTTCTGATTTATATTGTCTACCCGTCCAACCATTATATGTCCAACCGCTTATAATTACTTCCCGTTCGACTCAATATTGTCCAACCGTTATGTCTATCTGTCCAACCACTTATCGGTTGGACTCATATTGTCTACCTGTCCTACCGTTATATGTCCAGCCCGCTGTCGTTGGAGCCTGCTTTTGTCGTTGGAACCCTGGCATTAACCTCAACCGTCGTTGAGGTTAATACCAACAGCCCGCTGTCGTTGGAGCCTGCCGCAGCTGAGGTTAATACCTACAGGAGCCCACCGTCGTTGAGGCTAATACCAACAGTACGCCGCCGTTGGAGTCCGCTATGCTGTTGTTGAGGATAATACCTACAGCACGGCGCCGTTGGAGCCCGCTGTCGTTGAGGTTAATACCAACAGCCCGCTGTCGTTGGAGCATGCTTTTGTCGTTTGAACCTTGGCATTAACCTCAACCGTCGTTGAGGTTAATACCAACAGCCCGCTGTTGTTGGAGCCTGCCGCAGCTGAGGTTAATACCTACAGGAGCCCACCGTTGTTGAGGTTAATGCCAACAGTACGCCGCCGTTGGAGCCCTCTGTCGTTGAGGTTAATATACCTACAGCACGGCACCATTGGAGCCCGCTGTCGTTGAGGTTAATACCAACAGCCCGCTGTCGTTGGAACCTTGGCATTAACCTCAACCGTCGTTGAGGTTAATACCAACAGCCCGCTGTCGTTGGAGCCTGCCGCAGCTGAGGTTAATACCTACAGGAGCCCACCGTCGTTGAGGCTAATACCAACAGTACGCCGCCGTTGGAGCCCGCTATGCTGTTGTTGAGGTTAATACCTACAGGTATGTCTATCCGTCCAACCACTCATCGGTTGGACTCATATTGTCTACCTGTCCAACCGCTTATATTTACTTCCCGTTGGACGGGACATTAGATTGAACTCAATATTGTCCAACCATTATGTCTATCCGTCCAACCACTTAACGGTTGGACTCATACTTACTTCTAGTCCAGGTTAATACCCACATCATGGTTCCGTTGGAGCCCGCTGTCGTTGAGGTTAATACCAACAGCCCGCTGTCGTTGGAGCCTGCCGCAGCTGAGGTTAATACCTGTGTTAATACCCACAGGAGCCCACCGTCGTTGAGGTTAATACCAACAGTACGCCGCCGTTGGAGCCCGCTATGCTGTCGTTGAGGTTAATACCAACAGCCCGCTGTCGTTGGAGCCTGCCGCAGCTGAGGTCCACCGTCGCTGAAGTCCATGTTTGGAGTAGTGAACTGTTGAAGGAATGGTGAGTCAATCTGCAGCTGAGTGAGAGTAGTTTCTGATTTATATTGTCTACCCGTCCAACCATTATATGTCCAACCGCTTATAATTACTTCCCGTTGGACTCAATATTGTCCAACCGTTATGTCTATCTGTCCAACCACTTATCGGTTGGACTCATATTGTCTACCTGTCCTACCGTTATATGTCCAGCCCGCTGTCGTTGGAGCCTGCTTTTGTCGTTGGAACCTTGGCATTAACCTCAACCGTCGTTGAGGTTAATACCAACAGCCCGCTGTCGTTGGAGCCTGCCGCAGCTGAGGTTAATACCTACAGGAGCCCACCGTCGTTGAGGCTAATACCAACAGTACGCCGCCGTTGGAGCCCGCTATGCTGTTGTTGAGGATAATACCTACAGCACGGCGCCGTTGGAGCCCGCTGTCGTTGAGGTTAATACCAACAGCCCGCTGTCGTTGGAGCATGCTTTTGTCGTTTGAACCTTGGCATTAACCTCAACCGTCGTTGAGGTTAATACCAACAGCCCGCTGTTGTTGGAGCCTGCCGCAGCTGAGGTTAATACCTACAGGAGCCCACCGTTGTTGAGGTTAATGCCAACAGTACGCCGCCGTTGGAGCCCTCTGTCGTTGAGGTTAATATACCTACAGCACGGCACCATTGGAGCCCGCTGTCGTTGAGGTTAATACCAACAGCCCGCTGTCGTTGGAACCTTGGCATTAACCTCAACCGTCGTTGAGGTTAATACCAACAGCCCGCTGTCGTTGGAGCCTGCCGCAGCTGAGGTTAATACCTACAGGAGCCCACCGTCGTTGAGGCTAATACCAACAGTACGCCGCCGTTGGAGCCCGCTATGCTGTTGTTGAGGTTAATACCTACAGGTATGTCTATCCGTCCAACCACTCATCGGTTGGACTCATATTGTCTACCTGTCCAACCGCTTATATTTACTTCCCGTTGGACGGGACATTAGATTGAACTCAATATTGTCCAACCATTATGTCTATCCGTCCAACCACTTAACGGTTGGACTCATACTTACTTCTAGTCCAGGTTAATACCCACATCATGGTTCCGTTGGAGCCCGCTGTCGTTGAGGTTAATACCAACAGCCCGCTGTCGTTGGAGCCTGCCGCAGCTGAGGTTAATACCCACAGGAGCCCACCGTCGTTGAGGTTAATACCAACAGTACGCCGCCGTTGGAGCCCGCTATGCTGTCGTTGAGGTTAATACCAACAGCCCGCTGTCGTTGGAGCCTGCCGCAGCTGAGGTCCACCGTCGCTGAAGTCCATGTTTGGAGTAGTGAACTGTTGAAGGAATGGTGAGTCAATCTGCAGCTGAGTGAGAGTAGTTTCTGATTTATATTGTCTACCCGTCCAACCATTATATGTCCAACCGCTTATAATTACTTCCCGTTGGACTCAATATTGTCCAACCGTTATGTCTATCTGTCCAACCACTTATCGGTTGGACTCATATTGTCTACCTGTCCTACCGTTATATGTCCAGCCCGCTGTCGTTGGAGCCTGCTTTTGTCGTTGGAACCTTGGCATTAACCTCAACCGTCGTTGAGGTTAATACCAACAGCCCGCTGTCGTTGGAGCCTGCCGCAGCTGAGGTTAATACCTACAGGAGCCCACCGTCGTTGAGGTTAATGCCAACAGTACGCCGCCGTTGGAGCCCGCTATGCTGTCGTTGAGGTTAATATACCTACAGCACGGCACCATTGGAGCCCGCTGTCGTTGAGGTTAATACCAACAGCCCGCTGTCGTTGGAGTCTGCTTTTGTCGTTTGAACCTTGGCATTAACCTCAACCGTCGTTGAGGTTAATACCAACAGCCCGCTGTCGTTGGAGCCTGCCGCAGCTGAGGTTAATACCTGTGTTAATACCCACAGGAGCCCACCGTCGTTGAGGTTAATACCAACAGTACGCCGCCGTTGGAGCCCGCTATGCTGTCGTTGAGGTTAATACCAACAGCCCGCTGTCGTTGGAGCCTGCCGCAGCTGAGGTCCACCGTCGCTGAAGTCCATGTTTGGAGTAGTGAACTGTTGAAGGAATGGTGAGTCAATCTGCAGCTGAGTGAGAGTAGTTTCTGATTTATATTGTCTACCCGTCCAACCATTATATGTCCAACCGCTTATAATTACTTCCCGTTCGACTCAATATTGTCCAACCGTTATGTCTATCTGTCCAACCACTTATCGGTTGGACTCATATTGTCTACCTGTCCTACCGTTATATGTCCAGCCCGCTGTCGTTGGAGCCTGCTTTTGTCGTTGGAACCTTGGCATTAACCTCAACCGTCGTTGAGGTTAATACCAACAGCCCGCTGTCGTTGGAGCCTGCCGCAGCTGAGGTTAATACCTACAGGAGCCCACCGTCGTTGAGGCTAATACCAACAGTACGCCGCCGTTGGAGTCCGCTATGCTGTTGTTGAGGATAATACCTACAGCACGGCGCCGTTGGAGCCCGCTGTCGTTGAGGTTAATACCAACAGCCCGCTGTCGTTGGAGCATGCTTTTGTCGTTTGAACCTTGGCATTAACCTCAACCGTCGTTGAGGTTAATACCAACAGCCCGCTGTTGTTGGAGCCTGCCGCAGCTGAGGTTAATACCTACAGGAGCCCACCGTTGTTGAGGTTAATGCCAACAGTACGCCGCCGTTGGAGCCCTCTGTCGTTGAGGTTAATATACCTACAGCACGGCACCATTGGAGCCCGCTGTCGTTGAGGTTAATACCAACAGCCCGCTGTCGTTGGAACCTTGGCATTAACCTCAACCGTCGTTGAGGTTAATACCAACAGCCCGCTGTCGTTGGAGCCTGCCGCAGCTGAGGTTAATACCTACAGGAGCCCACCGTCGTTGAGGCTAATACCAACAGTACGCCGCCGTTGGAGCCCGCTATGCTGTTGTTGAGGTTAATACCTACAGGTATGTCTATCCGTCCAACCACTCATCGGTTGGACTCATATTGTCTACCTGTCCAACCGCTTATATTTACTTCCCGTTGGACGGGACATTAGATTGAACTCAATATTGTCCAACCATTATGTCTATCCGTCCAACCACTTAACGGTTGGACTCATACTTACTTCTAGTCCAGGTTAATACCCACATCATGGTTCCGTTGGAGCCCGCTGTCGTTGAGGTTAATACCAACAGCCCGCTGTCGTTGGAGCCTGCCGCAGCTGAGGTTAATACCTGTGTTAATACCCACAGGAGCCCACCGTCGTTGAGGTTAATACCAACAGTACGCCGCCGTTGGAGCCCGCTATGCTGTCGTTGAGGTTAATACCAACAGCCCGCTGTCGTTGGAGCCTGCCGCAGCTGAGGTCCACCGTCGCTGAAGTCCATGTTTGGAGTAGTGAACTGTTGAAGGAATGGTGAGTCAATCTGCAGCTGAGTGAGAGTAGTTTCTGATTTATATTGTCTACCCGTCCAACCATTATATGTCCAACCGCTTATAATTACTTCCCGTTGGACTCAATATTGTCCAACCGTTATGTCTATCTGTCCAACCACTTATCGGTTGGACTCATATTGTCTACCTGTCCTACCGTTATATGTCCAGCCCGCTGTCGTTGGAGCCTGCTTTTGTCGTTGGAACCTTGGCATTAACCTCAACCGTCGATGAGGTTAATACCAACAGCCCGCTGTCGTTGGAGCCTGCCGCAGCTGAGGTTAATACCTACAGGAGCCCACCGTCGTTGAGGCTAATACCAACAGTACGCCGCCGTTGGAGCCCGCTATGCTGTTGTTGAGGATAATACCTACAGCACGGCGCCGTTGGAGCCCGCTGTCGTTGAGGTTAATACCAACAGCCCGCTGTCGTTGGAGCATGCTTTTGTCGTTTGAACCTTGGCATTAACCTCAACCGTCGTTGAGGTTAATACCAACAGCCCGCTGTTGTTGGAGCCTGCCGCAGCTGAGGTTAATACCTACAGGAGCCCACCGTTGTTGAGGTTAATGCCAACAGTACGCCGCCGTTGGAGCCCTCTGTCGTTGAGGTTAATATACCTACAGCACGGCACCATTGGAGCCCGCTGTCGTTGAGGTTAATACCAACAGCCCGCTGTCGTTGGAACCTTGGCATTAACCTCAACCGTCGTTGAGGTTAATACCAACAGCCCGCTGTCGTTGGAGCCTGCCGCAGCTGAGGTTAATACCTACAGGAGCCCACCGTCGTTGAGGCTAATACCAACAGTACGCCGCCGTTGGAGCCCGCTATGCTGTTGTTGAGGTTAATACCTACAGGTATGTCTATCCGTCCAACCACTCATCGGTTGGACTCATATTGTCTACCTGTCCAACCGCTTATATTTACTTCCCGTTGGACGGGACATTAGATTGAACTCAATATTGTCCAACCATTATGTCTATCCGTCCAACCACTTAACGGTTGGACTCATACTTACTTCTAGTCCAGGTTAATACCCACATCATGGTTCCGTTGGAGCCCGCTGTCGTTGAGGTTAATACCAACAGCCCGCTGTCGTTGGAGCCTGCCGCAGCTGAGGTTAATACCCACAGGAGCCCACCGTCGTTGAGGTTAATACCAACAGTACGCCGCCGTTGGAGCCCGCTATGCTGTCGTTGAGGTTAATACCAACAGCCCGCTGTCGTTGGAGCCTGCCGCAGCTGAGGTCCACCGTCGCTGAAGTCCATGTTTGGAGTAGTGAACTGTTGAAGGAATGGTGAGTCAATCTGCAGCTGAGTGAGAGTAGTTTCTGATTTATATTGTCTACCCGTCCAACCATTATATGTCCAACCGCTTATAATTACTTCCCGTTGGACTCAATATTGTCCAACCGTTATGTCTATCTGTCCAACCACTTATCGGTTGGACTCATATTGTCTACCTGTCCTACCGTTATATGTCCAGCCCGCTGTCGTTGGAGCCTGCTTTTGTCGTTGGAACCTTGGCATTAACCTCAACCGTCGTTGAGGTTAATACCAACAGCCCGCTGTCGTTGGAGCCTGCCGCAGCTGAGGTTAATACCTACAGGAGCCCACCGTCGTTGAGGTTAATGCCAACAGTACGCCGCCGTTGGAGCCCGCTATGCTGTCGTTGAGGTTAATATACCTACAGCACGGCACCATTGGAGCCCGCTGTCGTTGAGGTTAATACCAACAGCCCGCTGTCGTTGGAGTCTGCTTTTGTCGTTTGAACCTTGGCATTAACCTCAACCGTCGTTGAGGTTAATACCAACAGCCCGCTGTCGTTGGAGCCTGCCGCAGCTGAGGTTAATACCTGTGTTAATACCCACAGGAGCCCACCGTCGTTGAGGTTAATACCAACAGTACGCCGCCGTTGGAGCCCGCTATGCTGTCGTTGAGGTTAATACCAACAGCCCGCTGTCGTTGGAGCCTGCCGCAGCTGAGGTCCACCGTCGCTGAAGTCCATGTTTGGAGTAGTGAACTGTTGAAGGAATGGTGAGTCAATCTGCAGCTGAGTGAGAGTAGTTTCTGATTTATATTGTCTACCCGTCCAACCATTATATGTCCAACCGCTTATAATTACTTCCCGTTCGACTCAATATTGTCCAACCGTTATGTCTATCTGTCCAACCACTTATCGGTTGGACTCATATTGTCTACCTGTCCTACCGTTATATGTCCAGCCCGCTGTCGTTGGAGCCTGCTTTTGTCGTTGGAACCTTGGCATTAACCTCAACCGTCGTTGAGGTTAATACCAACAGCCCGCTGTCGTTGGAGCCTGCCGCAGCTGAGGTTAATACCTACAGGAGCCCACCGTCGTTGAGGCTAATACCAACAGTACGCCGCCGTTGGAGTCCGCTATGCTGTTGTTGAGGATAATACCTACAGCACGGCGCCGTTGGAGCCCGCTGTCGTTGAGGTTAATACCAACAGCCCGCTGTCGTTGGAGCATGCTTTTGTCGTTTGAACCTTGGCATTAACCTCAACCGTCGTTGAGGTTAATACCAACAGCCCGCTGTTGTTGGAGCCTGCCGCAGCTGAGGTTAATACCTACAGGAGCCCACCGTTGTTGAGGTTAATGCCAACAGTACGCCGCCGTTGGAGCCCTCTGTCGTTGAGGTTAATATACCTACAGCACGGCACCATTGGAGCCCGCTGTCGTTGAGGTTAATACCAACAGCCCGCTGTCGTTGGAACCTTGGCATTAACCTCAACCGTCGTTGAGGTTAATACCAACAGCCCGCTGTCGTTGGAGCCTGCCGCAGCTGAGGTTAATACCTACAGGAGCCCACCGTCGTTGAGGCTAATACCAACAGTACGCCGCCGTTGGAGCCCGCTATGCTGTTGTTGAGGTTAATACCTACAGGTATGTCTATCCGTCCAACCACTCATCGGTTGGACTCATATTGTCTACCTGTCCAACCGCTTATATTTACTTCCCGTTGGACGGGACATTAGATTGAACTCAATATTGTCCAACCATTATGTCTATCCGTCCAACCACTTAACGGTTGGACTCATACTTACTTCTAGTCCAGGTTAATACCCACATCATGGTTCCGTTGGAGCCCGCTGTCGTTGAGGTTAATACCAACAGCCCGCTGTCGTTGGAGCCTGCCGCAGCTGAGGTTAATACCCACAGGAGCCCACCGTCGTTGAGGTTAATACCAACAGTACGCCGCCGTTGGAGCCCGCTATGCTGTCGTTGAGGTTAATACCAACAGCCCGCTGTCGTTGGAGCCTGCCGCAGCTGAGGTCCACCGTCGCTGAAGTCCATGTTTGGAGTAGTGAACTGTTGAAGGAATGGTGAGTCAATCTGCAGCTGAGTGAGAGTAGTTTCTGATTTATATTGTCTACCCGTCCAACCATTATATGTCCAACCGCTTATAATTACTTCCCGTTGGACTCAATATTGTCCAACCGTTATGTCTATCTGTCCAACCACTTATCGGTTGGACTCATATTGTCTACCTGTCCTACCGTTATATGTCCAGCCCGCTGTCGTTGGAACCTTGGCATTAACCTCAACCGTCGTTGAGGTTAATACCAACAGCCCGCTGTCGTTGGAGCCTGCTTTTGTCGTTTGAACCTTGGCATTAACCTCAACCGTCGTTGAGGTTAATACCAACAGCCCGCTGTCGTTGGAGCCCGCCGCAGCTGAGGTTAATACCTACAGGAGCCCACCGTTGTTGAGGTTAATGCCAACAGTACGCCGCCGTTGGAGCCCGCTATGCTGTCGTTGAGGTTAATATACCTACAGCACGGCACCATTGGAGCCCGCTGTCGTTGAGGTTAATACCAACAGCCCGCTGTCGTTGGAGCCTGCCGCAGCTGAGGTTAATACCTACAGGAAGCCCACCGTTGTTGAGGGTAATACCAACAGTACGGCGCCGTTGGAGCCCGCTATGCTGTTGTTGAGGTTAATACCTACAGCACGGCGCCGTTGGAGCCCGCTGTCGTTGAGGCTATTACCAACCAGCTTTTGTCGTTGGAACCTTGGCATTAACCTCAACCGTCGTTGAGGTTAATATCCAACAGCCCGCTGTCGTTGGAGCCTGCCGCAGCTGAGGTTAATAAATGTGTTAATACCCACAGGAGCCCACCGTCGTTGAGGTTAATACCAACAGTACGCCGCCGTTGGAGCCCGCTATACTGTCGTTGGAGCCTGCCGCAGCTGAGGTCCACCGTCGCTGAAGTCCATGTTTGGAGTAGTGAACTGTTGAAGGAATGGTGAGTCAATCTGCAGCTGAGTGAGAGTAGTTTCTGATTTATATTGTCTACCCGTCCAACCATTATATGTCCAACCGCTTATAATTACTTCCCGTTGGACTCAATATTGTCCAACCGTTATGTCTATCTGTCCAACCACTTATCGGTTGGACTCATATTGTCTACCTGTCCTACCGTTATATGTCCAGCCCGCTGTCGTTGGAGCCTGCTTTTGTCGTTGGAACCTTGGCATTAACCTCAACCGTCGATGAGGTTAATACCAACAGCCCGCTGTCGTTGGAGCCTGCCGCAGCTGAGGTTAATACCTACAGGAGCCCACCGTCGTTGAGGCTAATACCAACAGTACGCCGCCGTTGGAGCCCGCTATGCTGTTGTTGAGGATAATACCTACAGCACGGCGCCGTTGGAGCCCGCTGTCGTTGAGGTTAATACCAACAGCCCGCTGTCGTTGGAGCATGCTTTTGTCGTTTGAACCTTGGCATTAACCTCAACCGTCGTTGAGGTTAATACCAACAGCCCGCTGTTGTTGGAGCCTGCCGCAGCTGAGGTTAATACCTACAGGAGCCCACCGTTGTTGAGGTTAATGCCAACAGTACGCCGCCGTTGGAGCCCTCTGTCGTTGAGGTTAATATACCTACAGCACGGCACCATTGGAGCCCGCTGTCGTTGAGGTTAATACCAACAGCCCGCTGTCGTTGGAACCTTGGCATTAACCTCAACCGTCGTTGAGGTTAATACCAACAGCCCGCTGTCGTTGGAGCCTGCCGCAGCTGAGGTTAATACCTACAGGAGCCCACCGTCGTTGAGGCTAATACCAACAGTACGCCGCCGTTGGAGCCCGCTATGCTGTTGTTGAGGTTAATACCTACAGGTATGTCTATCCGTCCAACCACTCATCGGTTGGACTCATATTGTCTACCTGTCCAACCGCTTATATTTACTTCCCGTTGGACGGGACATTAGATTGAACTCAATATTGTCCAACCATTATGTCTATCCGTCCAACCACTTAACGGTTGGACTCATACTTACTTCTAGTCCAGGTTAATACCCACATCATGGTTCCGTTGGAGCCCGCTGTCGTTGAGGTTAATACCAACAGCCCGCTGTCGTTGGAGCCTGCCGCAGCTGAGGTTAATACCCACAGGAGCCCACCGTCGTTGAGGTTAATACCAACAGTACGCCGCCGTTGGAGCCCGCTATGCTGTCGTTGAGGTTAATACCAACAGCCCGCTGTCGTTGGAGCCTGCCGCAGCTGAGGTCCACCGTCGCTGAAGTCCATGTTTGGAGTAGTGAACTGTTGAAGGAATGGTGAGTCAATCTGCAGCTGAGTGAGAGTAGTTTCTGATTTATATTGTCTACCCGTCCAACCATTATATGTCCAACCGCTTATAATTACTTCCCGTTGGACTCAATATTGTCCAACCGTTATGTCTATCTGTCCAACCACTTATCGGTTGGACTCATATTGTCTACCTGTCCTACCGTTATATGTCCAGCCCGCTGTCGTTGGAGCCTGCTTTTGTCGTTGGAACCTTGGCATTAACCTCAACCGTCGTTGAGGTTAATACCAACAGCCCGCTGTCGTTGGAGCCTGCCGCAGCTGAGGTTAATACCTACAGGAGCCCACCGTCGTTGAGGTTAATGCCAACAGTACGCCGCCGTTGGAGCCCGCTATGCTGTCGTTGAGGTTAATATACCTACAGCACGGCACCATTGGAGCCCGCTGTCGTTGAGGTTAATACCAACAGCCCGCTGTCGTTGGAGTCTGCTTTTGTCGTTTGAACCTTGGCATTAACCTCAACCGTCGTTGAGGTTAATACCAACAGCCCGCTGTCGTTGGAGCCTGCCGCAGCTGAGGTTAATACCTGTGTTAATACCCACAGGAGCCCACCGTCGTTGAGGTTAATACCAACAGTACGCCGCCGTTGGAGCCCGCTATGCTGTCGTTGAGGTTAATACCAACAGCCCGCTGTCGTTGGAGCCTGCCGCAGCTGAGGTCCACCGTCGCTGAAGTCCATGTTTGGAGTAGTGAACTGTTGAAGGAATGGTGAGTCAATCTGCAGCTGAGTGAGAGTAGTTTCTGATTTATATTGTCTACCCGTCCAACCATTATATGTCCAACCGCTTATAATTACTTCCCGTTGGACTCAATATTGTCCAACCGTTATGTCTATCTGTCCAACCACTTATCGGTTGGACTCATATTGTCTACCTGTCCTACCGTTATATGTCCAGCCCGCTGTCGTTGGAGCCTGCTTTTGTCGTTGGAACCTTGGCATTAACCTCAACCGTCGTTGAGGTTAATACCAACAGCCCGCTGTCGTTGGAGCCTGCCGCAGCTGAGGTTAATACCTACAGGAGCCCACCGTCGTTGAGGCTAATACCAACAGTACGCCGCCGTTGGAGTCCGCTATGCTGTTGTTGAGGATAATACCTACAGCACGGCGCCGTTGGAGCCCGCTGTCGTTGAGGTTAATACCAACAGCCCGCTGTCGTTGGAGCATGCTTTTGTCGTTTGAACCTTGGCATTAACCTCAACCGTCGTTGAGGTTAATACCAACAGCCCGCTGTTGTTGGAGCCTGCCGCAGCTGAGGTTAATACCTACAGGAGCCCACCGTTGTTGAGGTTAATGCCAACAGTACGCCGCCGTTGGAGCCCTCTGTCGTTGAGGTTAATATACCTACAGCACGGCACCATTGGAGCCCGCTGTCGTTGAGGTTAATACCAACAGCCCGCTGTCGTTGGAACCTTGGCATTAACCTCAACCGTCGTTGAGGTTAATACCAACAGCCCGCTGTCGTTGGAGCCTGCCGCAGCTGAGGTTAATACCTACAGGAGCCCACCGTCGTTGAGGCTAATACCAACAGTACGCCGCCGTTGGAGCCCGCTATGCTGTTGTTGAGGTTAATACCTACAGGTATGTCTATCCGTCCAACCACTCATCGGTTGGACTCATATTGTCTACCTGTCCAACCGCTTATATTTACTTCCCGTTGGACGGGACATTAGATTGAACTCAATATTGTCCAACCATTATGTCTATCCGTCCAACCACTTAACGGTTGGACTCATACTTACTTCTAGTCCAGGTTAATACCCACATCATGGTTCCGTTGGAGCCCGCTGTCGTTGAGGTTAATACCAACAGCCCGCTGTCGTTGGAGCCTGCCGCAGCTGAGGTTAATACCCACAGGAGCCCACCGTCGTTGAGGTTAATACCAACAGTACGCCGCCGTTGGAGCCCGCTATGCTGTCGTTGAGGTTAATACCAACAGCCCGCTGTCGTTGGAGCCTGCCGCAGCTGAGGTCCACCGTCGCTGAAGTCCATGTTTGGAGTAGTGAACTGTTGAAGGAATGGTGAGTCAATCTGCAGCTGAGTGAGAGTAGTTTCTGATTTATATTGTCTACCCGTCCAACCATTATATGTCCAACCGCTTATAATTACTTCCCGTTGGACTCAATATTGTCCAACCGTTATGTCTATCTGTCCAACCACTTATCGGTTGGACTCATATTGTCTACCTGTCCTACCGTTATATGTCCAGCCCGCTGTCGTTGGAACCTTGGCATTAACCTCAACCGTCGTTGAGGTTAATACCAACAGCCCGCTGTCGTTGGAGCCTGCTTTTGTCGTTTGAACCTTGGCATTAACCTCAACCGTCGTTGAGGTTAATACCAACAGCCCGCTGTCGTTGGAGCCCGCCGCAGCTGAGGTTAATACCTACAGGAGCCCACCGTTGTTGAGGTTAATGCCAACAGTACGCCGCCGTTGGAGCCCGCTATGCTGTCGTTGAGGTTAATATACCTACAGCACGGCACCATTGGAGCCCGCTGTCGTTGAGGTTAATACCAACAGCCCGCTGTCGTTGGAGCCTGCCGCAGCTGAGGTTAATACCTACAGGAAGCCCACCGTTGTTGAGGGTAATACCAACAGTACGGCGCCGTTGGAGCCCGCTATGCTGTTGTTGAGGTTAATACCTACAGCACGGCGCCGTTGGAGCCCGCTGTCGTTGAGGTTATTACCAACCAGCTTTTGTCGTTGGAACCTTGGCATTAACCTCAACCGTCGTTGAGGTTAATATCCAACAGCCCGCTGTCGTTGGAGCCTGCCGCAGCTGAGGTTAATAAATGTGTTAATACCCACAGGAGCCCACCGTCGTTGAGGTTAATACCAACAGTACGCCGCCGTTGGAGCCCGCTATACTGTCGTTGGAGCCTGCCGCAGCTGAGGTCCACCGTCGCTGAAGTCCATGTTTGGAGTAGTGAACTGTTGAAGGAATGGTGAGTCAATCTGCAGCTGAGTGAGAGTAGTTTCTGATTTATATTGTCTACCCGTCCAACCATTATATGTCCAACCGCTTATAATTACTTCCCGTTGGACTCAATATTGTCCAACCGTTATGTCTATCTGTCCAACCACTTATCGGTTGGACTCATATTGTCTACCTGTCCTACCGTTATATGTCCAGCCCGCTGTCGTTGGAACCTTGGCATTAACCTCAACCGTCGTTGAGGTTAATACCAACAGCCCGCTGTCGTTGGAGCCTGCTTTTGTCGTTTGAACCTTGGCATTAACCTCAACCGTCGTTGAGGTTAATACCAACAGCCCGCTGTCGTTGGAGCCCGCCGCAGCTGAGGTTAATACCTACAGGAGCCCACCGTTGTTGAGGTTAATGCCAACAGTACGCCGCCGTTGGAGCCCGCTATGCTGTCGTTGAGGTTAATATACCTACAGCACGGCACCATTGGAGCCCGCTGTCGTTGAGGTTAATACCAACAGCCCGCTGTCGTTGGAGCCTGCCGCAGCTGAGGTTAATACCTACAGGAAGCCCACCGTTGTTGAGGGTAATACCAACAGTACGGCGCCGTTGGAGCCCGCTATGCTGTTGTTGAGGTTAATACCTACAGCACGGCGCCGTTGGAGCCCGCTGTCGTTGAGGTTATTACCAACCAGCTTTTGTCGTTGGAACCTTGGCATTAACCTCAACCGTCGTTGAGGTTAATATCCAACAGCCCGCTGTCGTTGGAGCCTGCCGCAGCTGAGGTTAATAAATGTGTTAATACCCACAGGAGCCCACCGTCGTTGAGGTTAATACCAACAGTACGCCGCCGTTGGAGCCCGCTATACTGTCGTTGGAGCCTGCCGCAGCTGAGGTCCACCGTCGCTGAAGTCCATGTTTGGAGTAGTGAACTGTTGAAGGAATGGTGAGTCAATCTGCAGCTGAGTGAGAGTAGTTTCTGATTTATATTGTCTACCCGTCCTACTGTTATATGTCCAACCACTTATGTTTACTTCCCATTGAGCTCAATATTGTCCAACCATTATGTCTGTTCGTCCAACCACGTAACAGTTGGACTCATACTTACTTCTGGTCCAACCGCTTAACGGAGCTTGATGTCAAGCTCCTTTTACTCCTCAGGGCACCAATCGTTTAACAGTTGGACTCAATTTTGTATACCCGACAGTAAATTCGAACTGGGCCACAAATCGCCAAGATCAAACATCCTCGCGCAAGTCACATCCCTAAAAGTCAGTTCAGACCTCGCCTGTCAATGCAGGCTTAACGTGTAACCAGTCATTTACTTTACACATGAATATCTTCCCACTTCGTTGCTTATTTGACTCACAAGCATGGCAAGTACAGTCATGGTTTTTTTTCTTTTTTCAAACCCAGTCTGACTGGTGGATCACTGAGTATTGCACTACATGTGTCTTGATCTCATGTACAGTAATCAACTCAAATTGACAAATATTTAACTCATGTTTATAACCATTACCCAGCATACCAAGCACCTAACTCCACCCCCTTCTTTTCTAGACCATTAAACACGTATTTTTAACCCAAATGAAACAGAACCATGTCCAGGACAGTAAAGGGTGGTGTTTCTATAACGGTCCTTGTTATCTATAAAGCAATATACAATATAGTTTCTTGATTATCAGCTCTGTCATGATTCAAATGGATGAAAACCACTGATTGGGTGGTTTTTGGTGTAATCTAACACCTGTTTATCTTGATTGGAAGGTTTTGCTGCCAATCATGGGCGGTACCTCTGATCCTCGTTATGGGCAGGAATTTCAGGAAGTACAAAGAAACTGATATCTGTCTGTCACATCTCTGCTTTTACAGAATTGAAAAATGACACATTAGTAATGATTCTTTTACCAAACTACACTCGTTTAAAGTCCTGCATTGAAAAGTGTACTGAAAGTGTAAAATAAGTAGGAGAAAAATGGAATTAAGTAGCCTACAAATAAAAGTAGTCATAATGCAACATGGCTCATTTCATGCAGATGAGATGTTTTTTGAGGTTGAGCTAATACCTGACACTTGGACATGTGATTCCATGTTTATTAACCTGTGGCTATAACAGCCTCCACCCTGCTAATTTCAGGCTTTCCTCCAGATTTTGGAACCTGGCTGCAGGGATTTGTTCCTCGGACCCCAATATATTAGTGAGGTCCAACAATGATGTTAGGTGATGATGTCTGGCAATCAGCAGGTCGGTGATTCCTCCTAAAATCCTTAAAATGGTTATGAAAATGAGATGTTAATACATTTAAAAGCAGCAGTATCTGTGTTGCAGTCACTGCTAAACACAGTACAACACAAAGCTGCTCCCAATGAACAATTCTTTGGGCAATATCGCTCTCTAGTGACCAAAAGATGGAACTGCAGCACTGAAAGGACCACATACGTAGCTGAGTGCAAAATTAGACCATTAAACTGCAAAAAAACTGCTGTATGTACAATCATTTGCACATTGTACCAGTGCCCATCTGTTCATTGGAAGTAGCAGTAATAATAATAATAATACTACTACATTTTATTTATAAAGCACCTCACACTTGCAAAACAAAACTCAAAGTGCTACAAGACAAACAAAACAAAAACAAAACATAAAACATCAGAAAATAATAATTCAATTAATTATTAAAGAGAATTGTTTGAAGTCCTTTTTTAAAAGTCTCAATAGTGTGTGGAGCCCTCAAGCTCTTCAGGAAGGGCATTCCACAGATGAGGGGCAGCTGGACAAAAGGCCCGATCACCCATGGTGCTGAGTCTTGTATTAGTGTTGTTGGTCCTTAAATCTTGCAGACACAGTAAAGTTTTGTGTCTACACACAGGAGGTTTAGCTGTGGTGATTTATTTAATTATGTCCATGCTCAATCCAAATTAAGTATGAAGAATATCATCATCATCACGCCCTTCCCTGTCCCTCTCACCTCCACCAACAAACAGGATAATAATACCTACACAGACAGAGCATCCTTTTTTAGGTTGCTCTTTCAAGATAGTTATCAATTTTGTCTACATTAAGATTGTAATAATGTAAGACTGAAATTACTATTCAAATGTGTATTTTTATATGAATGTGTTGGCTAATGTTACCACTCCTAATAACTTATGAAGCACTGTGTGGAATTGTTTTGGATTTCCAACAACTACTGGAAAAATAACAAATGAAGACATAGGAATCCACAGAATATGCAAGGTCCATCTGAAATATCACTTGGCAATAAGCAATCTGAGGGCATACCTGATAATATTACACCCTGGCAGAGCTAGGCGATCTGGAGTCAGAGGAACTGCAGCCAAAGCAGGCAAGAATTACCTACTTTTTGCTTCCCGCCTCCTCAACATCATGGGACTTACCAGTTGCCCAACAAGGGACCATTACAGACAAATTGACACGGTTTATCTGCAAAGAAGTGAGACCGATAACCATATTGCAGGTTTGGATTCAAAGATTTTGTCCATGAGCTTGAGCCAAGGTACACCATTCCTGCCTGCATAACCATCACTGACAGATTTGTGAAACTCTATGATACAACTAAAGACATCACTATAACAATGGTCCTGACCACAGACACCACGAAGGCATATGTGACAGTCGCCACACATTTTGTGGACAAGGAACTGAAAGATATAATTCCAAAGCTCAGAGCAGCCACACTGCTGAGAACATTGCCGACAGATACCAGAAACCAGCAAAGCTAATCATCGACTGCAAGACCAGATGGAATAGCACTTACGACATGGTGTGTTGGGAAACTGAGCAACACGCTCTGGTAGCAGCAGTCATCATGGAGAAGAAACTCAGTCATCTTGAGCCGAGTACCAGCGGGTGGGCCCTTATGGAGCAGGTGACTCATAGAAATCACAATAACATGGTGATATTGGCCTAATAATAGGATAGATTGTTAAATGAATGAATATACAGACAGTTATGTATATAATATAAACTCTCAGAAAGACAACAGACGACTTTGTGCTTCTTAATATAAAATTAATATAATATAAAACTAAACCTTCCAATGTATCTGTGTTGCTAATATTCCCCTGAATCTGTTCTCATGAGTGGGTGGTAAAGCTCTGAGCTACCCCCCCCCCCATTCAACCCGTACTTTGTTACATCTGTGAGTGTCCCATAGCAATGTTTAACACTGAACACTATCTGCCCCACCTACAACATTGAAAAATTAGAATGACAGTCATATGCAGTCATATCAAAGTAACAAAAACACCTGGTCCAACCCGTTAATCTCTATCATTGAGACTCAAAAATAGTATAACAGATAATCAGTGAGACACCCAACTGCTCTCTTGCAGGATACTGTTGCTTTAACAGACCACTGCTTAACGATGACATCAATGACGTCATATCTCACCCACAGGAACGTTCAAAAGTTTACTGGAGGTATAAACAGAAATGAGCATACACAAGTGAAGTTACTCAAAACAAAACTGCTCTTTTTTCGGCTACCTACTTGATATTGTAAAGCATGTTAGTGTGTTGAATATGGCCTTAGAACATATGGACATATATCTCAAGTTATCATTGTACTAACAATTTAAATGAGCCAGTAAGTTAGAACCCTAGCCTTAAAATGAATTGGCCCCTTATTTAACTAAGTAGAAATAGGCATTGAATGACTTTCCAATGAGAAAATAAACAGAAAATATCACACACTGGATGTCAACTTGCCTGTGTCTGTTAGATCTTAATGCAGTTCCATATCCTCCTGAGGAACTCTTCTTCCTTACCTTCCAGCACAGATGATTTCAGGTCTTCTTTAAGACTTAAAAAACATCCTCAAGCCCATGTGATTCACTTTCAAAATCACCAAAAATATAAGACATAAGTCAAGCTTTCTGAGGCAGTGAATCATATGAAGTCATCGTGTTGAATGGTTCACTGTTTTGAAGGATTTGATCATTTGCTGTGCAACTTTAACATTGGTTTACAATGTAGGGATTTGGGGCAAGATGTCATGGAACAGGCTAAATGTAAACTGTGTGACAGATTTATATTATAATAGGCTTTAAGCAGTAACATGAGATAAAGGAATAAAAGTGTCTGTATTACAGAGTGTGCTTGCAACTAGGAAAGTGATTGTTATAATGAAAAAAGAAAAGTAGTGTATGTGCAGGGGGCTCAAAGACTACAGACTACAACATGACCAGGCTTCAGTTTGTTCCTCTTTTTGCTCACTACCTTGCATGTGAGGATACTTTTTAGCCAGTTTAAGAAGGTAATTTCGTACACTTCTACGCTTGTTGCCTAGTAGTTCGATGGATCCTCTCTTCTGGAAAAGAGAGAGGAGTTGGACTTCAGTAGTAGCATTAGCTTTTGTACTTTGAATTATTTGGGTGGCACCTGTATGGGACAACAGTAGAAAGAATTGGTGAAATTATGATCTTCCTTCTAAGAATTGTATTGTAGGCGAATGCAACCGACCAACTTTGGTGTCCAGAAGGTCATCGGTCAAGCTAACCTGAATTTTGTCTCTCTTGTTGAAGACCATGCAGCTTTTTTTTTAGTGTGATTGTCTGATTTTTTGACTGGAGGATGTTGCCATTCTCTGTCATATGCTCTCCTATTGGAGCTTTTACAAGCAAATCCTTTAGCATGTGGGCTTGTGTAGTATTATTTAAACAAATATCTCAGTATTTATTATAAATACATGTTTTAATCTATTTATATTTTGATAATTTGCCATTATGTACTTTATAGTCATCAACAAGTGTTAGCTTGGTTTGCAAATAGAGCGTGAGTTAAGTTTCTTTTAAATGTCATGACAACATTTCTAAAGAAAGAACAGATTAAAAGAAGAAGTGAGAGTCTTTCACAATACTGGACTCAAAGTATTTTTGGGCTGGAAAAATAATAAAAACAAAACCTAACACAAAAGAAGACTGATTGCTTGCTGTAGATCATTATTCATTGGACCAACTAGTATTTAACTCAATTAAACCACAGTTTCCTATTGCATTCAAATGTTAAATGAACTAACAATGTATTTCACAGGTCCTTTCATTTTATTATAAATTTGCAGGGATTTAATGTAAACTTTTTTTTTTACCATTACATTTTCTGACACATTCCTAAAAATGATATACTGAGCACATTTACATTATGCTGCCAAATTACACAACTCTTTCTAAGAAAAGTCTTTTTTAAGAATTAACAGTTAATCAGCATTTTAGAAAATTAAAGTCATTTATAAGAAACATAAAATGTACAATTACATATGAAGCCAAATGTAATGAGGGGCCCTTACCTGTAGACTGCTGTACTGTTCTATTGTTTTGAGTGTTGACATACCTGGTGCCAGTGTCAAGAGATTTGTAAAACATGATCTCGATATATATGTTGTTGTCGTCGTCTTCCGACACCAACTAAACCTACTTGACACTTTTTCCAGCATTGTTTTCCCCAGTGTTACGGCCTTAAGCCGTCTGTATTGTTTCTCCCCTTCCTCTGTGTGTGTGTCCACCCCCACTGTTTGCAGTACATCCTGGAAGCTGATGACTGGCGGCTGGTGGTGAATCAGGCTGATTGGTGTGGGCTGACTCCAAAGAGAGTGACGGCGGATAAAAGGCCGGTGTGAGCCGCCGACGGGGGCAGACACCTTTGATCAGTCTTGGATAGTCATTCTGTGTATCAGGTCGTGTGTTTGGGTTACTCAGAGTTGGGCCAGGGTAAGAAGAGTACAATTAGATACACTGTTTTCATTGTATTATCCTATGCTAGGTTTAGGGGTTGCTCATCCCGTGTATTTCTGTTTTCGTTTTCTATAGAGTAGTTAGTTAGAAATATTCTATTTGTTGTGTATTATCCACATTAGTCATTAGGCAGTTAGCTTTTCGTTATCTTTGTTTATTGGTTTATCAGCAACCGGCGGCCCTTTTCTGTTGGATTTATTATTTGTCACCACGTGTCGAACTGTAATAAATATCACTTTATTTTACAATCCATTCCATCGGGTTGTGTGTGTGTTACTTTCCCTTTTCCCCTACGAGCTGGGTCGTAACACCCAGCATCCTGATTGCTTGGCCTCCAGTCACTACCTTAACACAGAGAACAATGAATACAGTTTATATGAGGTGTAAATGAGTATATACACCAACAACATGAAATAAACTAAAATTATTACAATACAATTTATATGTTCTTTTTATGTGGTAAAAGTATGGAAATTGGGGTAAATTGTAAATATGCAATTAAAAAAAAAAAAAAAAAAAAAACTATGACAAGTCAAATGAAATGACTTAAATAGCATACCGCATATCACAGAAGCAACTATATATTGAGTTCCATTCATAAGCCCTTATTAAACATCTTCTGTTATTTTTTTTAGTAATAGCACTAAATCACATCAGATAATAATAATACCATTAATATGATAGTTATTGTTTCATGCTTTGAGGTAAAAAAGTGATTGTCCAGTGAAGATTTCCACTTGTGCTCGACCATGATGTTTTTTTTATTTCTTTATTGGAAACCAGTACAGATGATGAAGTATAATGTACCCAAAATAAAATAATAATTAAGAGTTACAACAAATATAACACAGAGAAAAACGCCATAAGATGGATGTTCAAAAAAAAAAAGAAAGCCTTTGTGACCATAATGTTACAAGGAGTACAATGTTCCCAAATGTTTATAGAAGTCATTTTAGTTGGCAGGTGAGTTTTGTCCATCTTCTACCTGACTGCACACCTGAATCCTCGCTGCAATGACATAAATTACCACAATACATGACATCCACATTCTTAATCCCGCCTCCAAAGCTCTGATTTGTTGATTGCTTTTCCATTTGAGAAAAAAGCCGCCAATTACTTTCATAACTTTTTAAATGCCACCTGACTGACCTCGAAATGATTCCTCCCTCTCTAAATAGATCAAAGCACAACTTAGTTACTTATTAACATGTTAGTTTAAATATCTAGGGCAACAGAGGCTTATATAGCATGTGTTGTAGCAATATCATTTCTGATAAATGGACTTGGACTTTGTTCTGGATGACCTGTTTCACTGTAGCCTACTGTGGCACATTTACAGGAACTGAGTAGGTCCAGAGCACGTAGGCGGATTTTCAGGAGAAGGAGGAGGAGGGTTCATTTCTTCACTTTAATTACGACATTCCTCTGAGTCAAATCAGAAGTAAACAGAGGCATCACTCACTTGACTTATCCCTTAAGGAGCTGGCTGACATGCTTTAAGGATGGGAGTGGCAGCTGTGGATTACGATACACACTTCTAGCGAGCTGAAGACATGGCTGTGTGTAACACTATACTGTGGGCTGTCTGGCCTACTTCAGTCCTATTGTGCGTGTGGATATGGGAAGCCAACTGTGACGTCAAATATCAATCAGAGGAGGGTGAGTGCTCAGGTGTTCTATCTTCAGTTTATAACGGTGTAGAAAACTAACTGTGAGACGTTCACGTGATGTTATTATAATATATTTAAAGTTTCAGGAAGTGTTTCAGGACAAGATAGAACTATTCATGGCACATTAGCCTATTAACACATTCTCTAAAGAATGAAACTCTTGTAAAAATTCTATTCTATAGTAGACTTATATGGTAAGATATTAATAGTAGTTTATTAGAAAAACATGTCTGGTTTAATTCAATACAAAATAGTATGTCACTGTTAAATTTGTACGCGTGTCTGAGGAAGTAGGCTGAATCTTAAAATATTCATTCTCGAACTAGAACTTTAAGATCAGTTAGTCAGAGTTAAAATATAAAATAGTTTCCTCTGAAATATGGTGGAGTAAAAAGTAACATAAAATGGAAAAAACTTGGGTAAACTACCTCAAAACTGATGTGAAATAGATGTAGTTATTACTTATTTACTTTCTATTATATTGACAGCTGACAACTATACTCCAAGAAGGAAAAACAAAGTTAAAAGTACTGTGTAAGCACTTCCTACGTAAATATCAGAGAATGGAAAAAACCTGGTTACAGAATGCAGAAGTATATTTTAAAAACATAAATATGCAATGAGAGATTGCAAAAACCTGTTCTGAGCTTAAATCACAACTAGTAAAATGTTGAGTGTTCATTTTTGGTACAAAATGACATAATCTACTGTTTAACCTTATTTTTTAAAAACATACAGTATTACTATATGATAGCACAAACTAGTTTCCATGTAAATACCATTAACCTCAACACACTTCTCCTTTAACTAGGATATTCTCATCAGATTCCTGTTTTTAAAATCTTATGTAATCGACTAAATACTTCATAAATGTTTGTATAAGTAGAAAGCGGAACAACCTCAGGATAACGCCCTGATGAAGGCAAGATAGCTGAATACTTGGGAAAATGGGGGAATTACTGTGCTGAATCAAAATGTCAAACAGCACTACTGCTGCAGGTATCATTTGAAGCATACATGTACAGTGTTTCTATGCTTCTTGAAATGACCTGCTGCGATTCTGAGTGGTCACCTCACTGTTGTGTCAAACAGGAAAAAGCCCATTGTATAAAGTCCGGCATGAGTTAACAGACTTTCTCTCCTCTGCTATGTTTAGTGGAGATTTTCCATTCTGATAAACAGAACCGGCTGGGGTGGACTTCTGAGCCAAGCAGAGGGGTAAGTTTGGTTTGACATGTGGCGTGTGTTTTTTTGTAATTATAAGGCTACATAGATTATAATGACTTATAATGTAATGTAATAGTAAGTCCCTTTAAATACAGTAAAACGAAGTTACTGAATGATGACATCACTAGTTCATTTTATCTGTTTGATCTTGTTGACGTTTACTGTATGAACCTGTATGATAGTATCATCCTAATAACACTATGATTGAATTATGATGGAGCTGGTACCTTCATTCATTTCAGTTCTTACATCACACTTTAACCCATAACGGTTACATTTAGGGTGCAAATATGGGTCCACACCTGTGTTTACCCATATGAGCTTCAAGTGGGTTCTGACTGGGTTTCAGGTGGGGACCAACTGGGTGAGTTACACATGTGGGGGCCATGTTTCTGAAACAATATGGGGCCCATACAATTTGCCCTGTTTATGTCCATGCCCACTTAGCCCACTTACATCCCTTATGGGACTCATACAGTCAGCCCACATGGGCTTCACATGTGGGGCCCATGTTACTGAAACCATGTGGGACCTGCACAATGTGCCCAGTTCAAGCCCATGCCCACTCAGTACCCACATAGCCCACATTTAACCCATGTGGGGCCCACATTGACATGCTGTCTGGGAATTGGCATTGTGCCTCATTATCAATCATAACATTTTGGAAGGATTTGGGATTTTGGGAAGGTTGTGACTTTTATATATAGCTGAAATGTATTAAAATGCATTATTCATGGAATGCAACTTGGGATACAAATTGAACATCAATGCTGCATTACCAAATTGGCTTAACCAAGCAACTGCTTCAGGGCCCAAGGTAACTATCAAGGGCCCCCAGGACAACTGCTGTCGGTTCTTTGCTAGTAGTGTGTGCACCACAGAAATGACAGGGAGCTTGAAGTGACACTTGCTTTATTGCTGAAACATGAAGCCCCTTCTTTATTATTTCAGTTTATCTTGCCATACTTATATGGTGCATATTCCTAAATTAACTGTGCTTAATCAAATTACCACAATTTGGGGACACAGCTCATTTTTGCCCCCTTCATGGTCTTGATGATTGTTAATTAAACCTTGTTCCATTCACATGTGAAATATTCTTCAGGGATCTTCTTCAAGGGTTAGTCTTGTATATTGGTTGCTTTGTATTTTTAAAGTGCTGTTTTTCACTGATTTTGCATTTTTCCTATCTACGTCTAAGTGGGGTGAAATTCGACTGAAAGTTGGCACAGTGAATCAAGTTCCTGTGCTCCAAGCTTGTGGAGGAGGACCAATCAGAACTATTTTAAGCCCCTGGATGGAACGTAATGATGCTCGCTATTTACTGATGGATGTTGCATTCGCCCAAGAAGAGGAGCAGTCTGGTCAGCTCAGCCTACTGCGGGTTCACCTTTTAGAAGCAGACATATCTACCCCAGGATATCAAAACAGCCAGCCAGTCTTGGACCTCCAGACCAAACCGTTCCCTGCCACATTCCATCCGAACCAGATAAGCAACCACCTGAACCGCAGCCAGGCTCTGAACCTGGGCTCCATCAGCCACAGAGGCTTCAGGCTTGGCTTCTCCTACTCAGGAGCATGTGTGTTTGTAACATCCATCAGGCTGTACTACAGAAGGTGCCTTGACACAGTGGCTAACCTGGCCTTGTTTGGGAGGACAGGGGCCGGGTCGGTCGCCCTCGTGGGTTCCTGCACGGAGGGAGCAGTGGTGGTTTCTCCGCCTGTTAGAGATTGTAATGTGGATGGAGTGTGGGGTCCAGTGCAGGGGGGGTGTACCTGCAAACCTGGACATCAAGCCATGAATGATACCTGTCAAGGTAAGAAAAGTGACAAGCTTAAAGTAATATTAAATGATGTTTATTACTGAAGTGGTGGTGGTGTACTGAAGTGCATTATATTGACTGGTGTTCCTAATATTTTGCCCCTATAATGTATGTTAGTGGGATGGTCAAAATACCACCATGACCTCAGTAATGAACATAAAGTAGAATTATCACCTTCTTATCAATGTCAATAAAAACTGTAAATATATATTTCATAAAAGTAGAATCTATAGGTGTACCTAATAAAGAGGCCAGTGAGTGTATATAGTAAATTAAACTTAACCATATTACATACCATGATGGAAGTAAACGATAGCTTGTACGTTTAATAATAGACATTAAATAAGAGGAAGAAATATAAAACATTTAGATTAGTTCATTAAATGAGATTGTTGATAGTAAATGTATTTTTTCCTCAGAAGTCTGACTTCTATTTCACACTTTAAAAAGATAAAAAATATTCTTCTTAGTCAAAACTTTTTTTTTTTCATGTGGCCATTTCCTATCATCCAGACTACAGCATCACCAATACAATGGTCATTTGAAATGTATAAACATGCAAATATTCCAAAATGATATAAAGTTTATAAAGTAACCAAGGAAGAAATATAAAATTCATATTTTGAAACTTGAAATTGAAAATAAAACAAATAAAAATAAATAGACTATTTAGACTCTTATTGTTCAGACACAGCCAAAAACTGTTTTACTCTTAAGTTTGCTTTGGAGAATATTCTCATATGTTTGATAAGAACCAGCTCTGTTTTCTATATGAACAGCAGATGTCACATTAGCAACAATGTAGTTTTACACAATGTTTCTGCAGCAGTGGGAACTGAACATTAACAGCATGTTCAGGGATCAGGTTGTCATGGGAACACAACAGCTCAGTCATTTTTTATAAAAAGATACATGCTGACGCAAAGATTTCACAAAGACGCTAAAAGGAGCTCAGATAGACTTTCACTTCCTCTTTCTCACTCTTTTTGTTTCCTTTCTTTGTTTCCTGTGCATCATTCACATTTTAATGTTCCCTCTATTTAAACACAGACTAGTTAACTGCTGGTTCAATGTTCATGACATGTCAAATCACAAAGGTGTGCAAGGAGCTCATGCTGTGAGATACTGTAGACTCAATAGACACAACTACACTACAGTGCATTTAAACTGTTCTCATGATTTTTGGCTGTGTTCATGCATACATCATCAATGTTTCCAAAGATATTCTTTTTCGTTTTTTATTTCAACCAATCATTTATGATAGGTCTATAATACACTGTAACATTAACCCATTATTGTGTTGATGCTATATTGACCCAAACTGAGTACATTTTGACCCAGTGATTTTTGGGTCTGGACATGATAAGCTTGAACACTTTATTTTACAGCCAAGAAAATATTATAACCGTATTTAAAAAAAAACATTACCACCATTTTCTCTGTTTGACCAGCATGTAGGATGGGCTACTACAAACCTGCCAATGAGAGTGGAGAATGTCGGCTTTGCCCACCAAACAGCAGGACTCACAGGGAGGGATCAGAGAAGTGTGACTGCGCGCAGGGTTTCAGCCGTCTGCCAACTGACCCCCATGACCTCGGCTGCACTAGTAAGGAACGCTGATTGTGTTCACAGGAAATGTTATTGTACTGTACAACTGAGTTATTGGATGGCAGCTGTGTTCATTTAAAAAAATTAAACTATAGTGGACATCATGCACTCCACCAGGATTGTTTCCTTTATCTACGTACAAACCAGACATTATCCCATCACAGTGATTTGAAAGATACTATAGTATGATAACATAACAATCCTGTACATAGGAGCTTTACATCATTGCTGCTTAAAGGATTTGATGCACTGTTCTTATATTTATTTATTTATTTTTTAAACTTTTTTTTTATATTGGAATGTCATTTTCATACAATTTCAGTTACAAGAATTCACCAAAATAGTGATTTATGGACACACACACACACACACACACAGACACACACACACACACACACACACACACACACACACACACACACACACACACACACACACACACACACACACACACACACAATGTAAATCGAAATTAGGTCAATCTGCAAACAAATAACAATAGGACAAATGAATAAATAAGTAAATAAACAAAAATAATAATGAATAAAAATAAATAGACAAATTCAATTAATTAAGGAAAAAAATGATATTATATTTATTTTAAAATGGATCACTTCTACAATTGATTATGCAAAGAGGTAAACCTGATTAGATCTTCAGGCATATTAAAGGACCACTGTTTAGGATTTAGTGGCATCTAAGAAGATAGTAAGTAAGATTGAGATTGGAACCAACTGAATATTCCCCCTCCGCTTCCAAGCATGTAGGAGAACCTACAGTGTCCATGAAACTGTCGAAATATGTGCAAAGCCCTCTCTAGAGCCAGTGTTTGGTTTGTCCTTTCTAAGCTACTGTAGAATCATGGCAGAAGAGGAACTGTTCCCTATGGGAAAGTGCTCATTCTAAGGTAACAAAAAGCACAGTGATTCTTATTATCAGGTGATTATACACTAATTAAAACATACTTATGAATATTATATTCCATTTCTGCCAAGTCCATTTCACTAGATGCCACTAAATTCTACACACTGCACCTTCAAGTTGATTCTCCACAAAATATGAACTCCATCATATGACACTGATTCCTGTCCCCCCCGCCCCCCCCACAGAGCCGCCCTCAGCCCCTGTAAATGCAACAGCACGTCACCACAATGACTCCGTGCTCATCGTAACGTGGGATCCTCCTCATGACCGAGGAGGCAGACAGGAAGTGACGTATCGAGTCAAGTGCAAGGAGCAAGCAGAGGCTGGCGGTCAGTGGAAGTCCTGTGGAGAGCATGTGGTTTTCCTGACCAACACATCTGTCAGCATCACGGGACTAAACCCACAGAGCGACTACATGCTGTCAGTGGAAGCCTGGAATGATATATTAACCCTGCCGTTGCCGGGGGCGCCAACTCCATCCACTGCCACTGTAACCATTCATAGATGTATGTAAAACCTGATCAGATGACGTATGATACATAAGATGTGGGTTCAATTCTGCTATCAGTTACTACATTTATAATATGTGTCATGTCATGAGTCATGTCATGAGTCATGAGCAATAAAACACAACCTTGTTCAGTTCTGCACACTCAGGGGTTTTGCAGCTAGAGACTTTGATTTGGTATGACACTAGTTTATGGTGGCTTGTGTTATTGTCAGCCAGATAGATATCGGCATGGAAACGACACTACGAGTTAGTTCACTTTGTCACCTCTGCATGTGCTACTGTTCTACATTTTACTACTAGATTTTAGCATCTACCATAATCATGTAATGGCCACTCGTGGTAACAGTAGCTGCAATTCAGGAAAAGTTACGTAGGTTTTCCTTAAAAGTACATTAAGCACAGTTACCAGCTGGATTTAAGAAAATCAATAGTGTTAAATGTCTTAACAAACAGCTGTCTGTTTACACATCCAGCAGACATAGAGCAACATTAGCATATATCTGGCTCATAATTATAACCAACTACTAAACTGAAACACACTGAACAGCTCAATTAGTGCAACTAAAAAGTACTTCTTTTTTTCTTCCAGGGAAAGTTCCTCCTGTGGTGATCACTGTGACTCCAGATTCACAAATCTCAGAGAATATAACACCAGCCACTCAGCACCAGAGACGCTTCTCCATGTGGGTGATAATCAGTGTTTTATTTGGCAGCCTGTTGCTCATGGCTATAATCCCCATAGCTGTGTGTACTATGCGCAGAAAGTACACTAAACTCAGGTAATTGGAGGTTCCACTTCATTTTCATTGGCCTTGTCACTTTATTGTTCTGCCTTTAAAAAAATATTATCTCCATTTTTGGTGTTTAATCTGATTTATTCCAAGAAAAGCAATAACATAAAACATACTGTGTTCATGGCTATGATTTCAAGACAGAACTATTAGATACTAAAGGTTTAGAACTGCAAATGTCTGGGTATAGTTTAAATGCTGCTTTATGTTAGGTCATTTTAATTGATTTAATTGAGAATGTTAAATAAATGATGTAATACTCCTGTAATACACCGTTGTAGCTACAGATTTTATAATACTCACATTCTATAAAACGTATTTTGCCATTTCCCATGACTTTGAAGACAATTACATTTATTTTAGTTTTTAATACTGTTAATAAATGTTGTGATCAAGTTACACTAAAGTTAGCCTGCCCTACCTACCCTACCCTAAAATTTTAGTTAGCTGTTGTGGTGACGTCAGCCAAAAAGTTAGTTTTGGGGCTTGTGATGCCACATTTTTTCAAGCAATCAACACTTTTTCAGAGCAACTTAATGTTTTTAGGGTATTTGGCCTATTTTCCATGATTGAATACTTTACTATATATTTTTGCCGATGTACGGAGACATTTCAACATGTTTAATGACGTGGAGTTTTTGCTGACAATGACAAAAATGAATTTTTCACACAGGTCTGAGCAGGAAGTAGAGCTTTTGCCGATGAACACTGGAATCTCCTACCGACGTGAACAAGAGCCGGAGGTTACACCCCTGCAGGCTGATAGTAAGTGTCATATTCTTGAAGAGTCATAAGTCAGCGGTTTTGCTGGTTTTTATTTCACCATCTTTGACCTTCCAAAATCAGGGTGTCTACTTCCTTAAACCTAAAAAGCTCAGTTTTCTTCCTCTGCGGTTGTGCTGAATGACATCAGTATTAGGACAGAATGGAAATTCTTATTCATGCTGAAGCATATTGTGAGAAATTATGAAAGCAGGACTGGTTAGCATTTAACCATTTCAAATCACAGTGTGTATTGATGTATTAACAGCAAATAAATTGAAAGTTAAGTATAAAATGATTACCACACTTTTAATTGTGAATAATCCTATGTTTCAATGTTTTTATTGCACATAGCTATAATATTTTATACTACTGCTAGTACACATCATTTCTATCCTCCTATAAATTGACCATCATGCAAACAAGAAACTGATGTTATCTTTACAGAATGCACAAAGATGAATTTGATATCAATCCTCTTTTCCACTTGTATGGTTTGATGGAAAACCAGCGTGTTCCTTTAACATGGCACAATTGAAAACTGAGGAAAAAATAGTCCTGTGCACAAAATTAGTCAGTGTGACATGAGCTGTATGTTTGATACACACATACATGGTGTGTATTTTTGCAGCACATATATGAAAATGTATATCTCTCTATGTTGACCTTGTGTTTCATAGGACAAACTTAATGAGCTCAGCACACAATAAAGCCTCTTCATTTTATAACATTTGAAGGCATGGTCCAGTTGTTGGAGGGGATCAGTAGCCGGCTGTTGGACAACCTGAAGGAAGTCCTGGTCGAGAGAACCCAGCTCACACTGGGCAAGGAGCTTGGCAAAGGTCAGTTCCTGATTCCTCATCAGCAACAATCCTGTCTTATCTCTAGGGTGGATAATACTGTGGATGACATATATTTTCTGCTTCTTACATCTGACTGGACAAACCCAGTCCCAAATGATTTAATATTCACGATACTGCGCAGTGTGTTTGACTTCTTTATACACATTCTCTAGTGATTCATCTTGATATATTGGATGCAAAATATCCCATAATGTATAAACATCAGTGAACAAGAGCTGTCTGCTAACCACATCAACTGTAGCTATGTATGACCACCAGAATGACCAGGATTGTGTGCATCTATTTTGGCAAGTGAAAGAGTGTAAAAAAGTCACATTAGATTTAGAAATCTTTGAAAAACGAATTAGTGTATATGGGTCAATGACGTGACTATGACATTTTCAGTCTAATTGCATTTTTTTCAGTTAGAAAAAGGTTTAAATTGATTAAAAAAAAAATACCATATATATGTAGTACCTTTCCTTTATATGTACTCACTTTAACTTTTCAAAAACCACAAGTTATTAGTAATTTTTCTGTTATTTAAAGTGACAAAATATCATGTGGTGCGACCAATAAAACCAATAACTGTATTAAATTCAGAGTAAAATATCACTTTTAATCTTAATCACTGATACAGTATGCTTAACTGAATTGTATTTTTAAATTTTTTCAATCATTTTTAAGCAATTTACAGGAAAAATAAGTCTTACATACATTTAAGAAGGCAACTGTGACATTATAGAACATAAATATGAGATTATTATTTACAAAAACTTAAAGGAAATGCAAATAATTTGTTTCGAAACACTTAAATTCATTTATTTTAAGATAGATCATGGTCGCACCACATGACTTTTTTAAGGTCAGTTCTAATTCATCGAGATGGAAAAACACATAAAACACCTCATTTACTATTTTCATATGTATTTATGTGTACTCAACATTCTTAATGTTTGAATTACTGCAATAGATATTCCCATATTTATTATTTTTAAATAAATCCTTATACGTCATTGACCCATATGTGCTCATGCAGCCCTACACTATCCATTGAAATCAACTTTTGAACCAATCAAAGGGGAGACAAAGGCTGTGATGTTTGCAGATTTACTGTACACTGTATCTATGACAGCTTCTTTGAGTTGTTGTCAATGAGGTTTGGGAACTTTTAAGAGGTAGTGAGTCAAGTATTCATCTGAATGCTCCATGTAGTTCAGACACTTATCCAGTCAGGCTGAAAAAAAATCTTAATGCATGTTTTCCAGAACTAAATCTTTTAACAAGACTAAGAGTCTACAACTAATGACAATGTAAGCGTGTTTAGCAGTTAATATTTAACATGTTACTTTCATATACACCAAGTATAGCTGAGACTGATTGGAATGTCATTAGTTAGCAAATAGTTGGTCATAAACTGAAGTATTAGAACATTTTAAATTCTGACCAACTGGTGGTGCTAGATGAAAAGTCAGGGGATCACCAAAGTCATTAGGACTCATCCTCTTGGAACCTTGAAAGTCAGTACAAAATGTTATCACAACCCAATAAAGATATTTAGAGATATTTCCATCTGGACCAAATGGTGGACCACTGACCAACTGACATTGCCATCGCTACATCCATGCTGCTAGTGTTGCTAAAACTGTAGGATCAGATTTCCATTACTAATCAAGTCTAGGACAGAAAATGTATTGAGCTGCAATTCTTCATGTGCCAATGCAATACAAGAATCTGAAGAGGTAGTCCAGGACTTCATGTTGTTAATTTCCTACACTTTAGTACACCTTCGACAGGAGAGGTGATTGATTTGTGAAGTCATTTGCACACTTCAGTATACTGAAAACCATAATTACAGACGTCAATCATTTCCTTTAAATACAGTTAACCAAAAAACGTTCAATATTAGATATCCACGTTTTAAAATGGTGATAATATCAGTCCTTTTTTTTCCTACAGGAGAGTTTGGCTCAGTCTACGAAGGAATCTTTACACCACAGGAAGGCACGGATATCAAGGTTGCTGTGAAGACCATGAGAGGTGTGTACTGAATGATAGCCTAAAGTCTTTATCAGAACTCTACTGTTTCTGATGTTTGTGATTTTTTTCTGTCCTCCTCGTCTAGTTGGAATCCACAGCCAGCAGGACTTACATGAGTTTTTGAGCGAGGCAGATATCATGAAGAACTTTCATCATGATAATGTGGTCAGACTACTTGGTAAGATACAAACACCTATCACTACTGCTTGACTACTAAGAGTTTTCTAGTGTAATAACATGTTCCTCAGTTCTTAGGACACACCCTTTGTGTCCTTTGCTGTTTGCAGTATCAACGAATCCATTGCATACTGGTCCCTTGTTTACTTTTAGAGTGGTTTCATACTTTCATTGAGTCACAGTTCCAGTCAACTAACTTTAATAACCCTTTATCGGGCAAGTGACTATATTTAGTAACTTCCGTAAACATCCAAAATAGCTTCCCTTTATATATAGACTTTTTTGTATATGTTTTACACTAGACCGGTGAGGAACCATATATGGCAACTTCAATGAACTTGATTTGCAACATATAAAAAGTCACAAACGCAAAAAAAAGTCATGTAATATTCCCCAATAACTCTCTAGGTTAATGCACATTTCATATTGAGTGACTATAAAGGGTTAACGCTCTTTAGTGTTTGTTTGCCATGTCTTTCAAATGAGACGTGCACTTGCAATGGGACACACTTTATTGGCTTATCAAGCTGTAGGCAATTATCACTTGGTTTGTTTGGTTGGAAGAGCCTGGAGTCAACTTTACAGATTGACAAATCAAAGTGCTGAACTGAAATTGGCTGAAAGCTGCAAAGAAAGAAAGAAAGAAAGAAAGAAAGAAAGAAAGAAAGAAACCGAAAGCTATTGATTGTCATGGGAGTAGCAGTACTGCCAGTAGTCATTTGATTCAAAGTTAATATAAAAAGTAATGCTTTATAAACATGCTATTGATTTCCTTAGTAATAGACTTATTCAGTAGTATAAGGTAAAGAGAACTTCAGCTCAATGGTCCAAACTACCTTTCAGAGTTTTCAATCGCATCATATGGTCTTTATCATCATTTAATAGAAATGATGGTGGAACTTTAATAACATATGTAAATATATGTAGCCGTCCACTGACTCTTGGTTAATCCAGTCTCTTGTCTTGCGTGTTTCTTTGCTGTTTCACCATAGATCATTCCTGTCCTCCTCTCTGGCAGTGGATAGAAGGTCCTATACCAAGACAGATTTTATTGTTTAATGACTGACCATATATGGGCCATCTATATTTGGTGAATGAATAAAAGATTGTGATTTATCCAAAGGCTATTAAGTGGACCTTTGAGCTGATATTCTCTTTACCATATAGACTGTACTGTCTCAAAAGGTCAAGAATGAAAATCCATTCTCAAAAGGCTGATTCTATGTCTTGGGGTGGTCAACTCAGCACATCAGAAAAAATTAAGCAAAGTAACAATAAACTCTAAACTCTAAAGTCTACGTGCAACAAGAACCACTACTCGTACAGGTGACTGAAACGTAGTGACTGCGAACAATAAATCATCAGTCCTATAGAAACCAGATATAACACCATTATAAACTGTCAGTCCTTTGAAGAGTCATACCAACAGCCTGCACACCCTACTTGCAAACAATACATCAACTCACAGTTAACAACCAAATGCTAAGCCACCATGTCAACATTCAAATACTACAAATGCATCATTGTTAGTGTAAAAGAAAGCATAGCAACCATAGAACTGCCACTCAAGGCGTTGGGGTCTCCTCCCATGTTGACAGAATACCTAAACAGGAAAACATCCTTATTGGATGCTCAAACTGCCTCAACCGGCTTTCAATACTTCTTTGCACAGAACGAAAGGAATTCTGATCAGACTTGTTTGACTCAGTAACTCACCAGATTAGCCATTGGCACATTTGAGCACAATTTTGGTAAAAACTGCCTCACTTGTAAATGATGCTAGCCCAATCCCTTACACTCGACTTCTAAACCCTTAACATAGTTATTTTCAATCCTCATATATCAAAAATTTAAAAAAAAAAGTCTTTACCATTTTGACAGCAAACACATTTTCTGACCTGGCTGTGTTGCTGCTTGCACTGTCATTCACAGTGTTTGCAAAAACTAAATCTGACATAGTTTGCCCCTGGTTCTAGAGGCACTCTACCCACACACTCAGTCCAGCCATCTCTCTTCTATTACAACAACAACCAACCTCATGACATACATGTGTATGTGTTCGTCCTGCAGGGGTCACCTTACAAAGAGAGCAGGACTCTCCTCTGCCTGTTCCTCTGGTCATCTTGCCATACATGAAACATGGAGACCTGCGGCGCTTCCTCATTGCTACACGCTATGGTGATATTCCTATGGTGAGATACAGTCAGCAGATGCATGAGCATAATCTGGACTTTTTGCAACAATGTCAGCACATGTTTACCTAGACAGATACACACAAGGACACTCTGACATTTGACTCCACGCCTGGAACCCAGAGAAGACTGGATTACCATCCTGTCTATTGGCTATTATAACATTGCTACAATGAAGTACAACAGGGCAAGAAACACAGGCACTCTGACTTTTCCTCTATCATTACTGAAGCCAAAATGTACATGTGACCACATAAAATAACAATATTCAATGTGCAGAATATCATGAAATTCACTGAGAACAGTTATGCATCCCCCAAAATGAACCCTTTCCATTTTGGGCAGTCTAGCACCACCCTCAGGACAAAATATCACATTGCCACATTTTCCAGCAAAAGGCTTTGATCCTGCCAGCTTGAGTTGTACACTGTAAAAGTAAAATCTTTCTCTTAACATTACAAAGAAGTCTATCACGAATGCATGCTTGCTTTATACAAGCCTTGCAAGATGACGTTGCATTGTGTTTCTGCAAAAGTTGAGGCATATTTAATGACACTATGTTTTCTTTCTATGCTGTTTGCCCTCTGTGCTGGAACCCACAGTCTGCCAATACAGTAATCACATTGGAATTAAAAGGCTTTGTTTTTAAGGTAGTGCCATTGTAGATCTGAACAAGGTGTTAGTATGATTACTGCATTTTTACTGTATGGTGTAATAAATATTGTACCATTTAGCAGAACCTAGTAGAGATTTCTGCAAATCCAGGTTAGCCATCATCATTAAAACCTATTACACAATATGCTGACATCAAACGCAAATGAGATGAAAATTAAATACAAAAGTGTTGACCTTTAAGATGATAGAAAGATATAATGTATATATTTCTGGCAACAAAGATAATATGTAAGACATCTAGAGTTAAACCTCTGCCTTAGTGTTAGCTAATGTTATTGTTGAAATGATAAAGAAACGTTTATTTGCACTGCCATTGAAAATTTGACAACAGAGGCTACAAAATACTTGGGACAAACTATAAAAACACGCAGAGCAGCATGTCCACATTTATAGAACGGTAAGCTGATGTTATTACAACATTATCAAAGGCAGTGAATGTAACATTAACATTAGTTTCAGCTGGCAATCCTTAATATTTATAGGCTATCACTAAGAATGAGTGTAGGATTAATGCCAATCATTTTAATCTACAATATGTTGTCCAATGTTTTAATTGGTCATCTTAAGCCAGAGGTCTCCAACCCTGCTCCTGTAGAGCTAATGTCCTGCATGTTTTAGGTATCTCCACCACTCTAACACCTGATTCTAATAATTAGTTCATTTTCAAGCAGCTGAAGCTTGTCAAAGGGCTTGATAACAAGTTAATAATTAGAATCAGGTGTGTCACTATTTTAGTGAATAACTTCACCATAAACAACACCTGTAGCCATGGTAACTGTACAGACCAAGGATGTTGACAGCGTCAGCGTTAGAATGCTTTCAAAGACATAAAAATCAGAAATGCACGATGAAAATGATAATGACATTTCAAGATAGAAATTGGACAATGAGACTAAGACACTAAGACTAAAATAGGATCGGTTTTCATTGATTAAAAACTAACACCATTCAAAATAAACTAAAAATACAACTAAAAAACCACATAAATCAAAATGAATACTGCTTTCCGAAATGGTACTGTGCTTGTTGAGTTTTCCATTACATCAAACATGCTTTACATCCATCATTCTCCTCATCAAAACCCACAACTCACCTTAACTATTTCAGATAAATGACAGCATTAAATCCCTCTCCACCCTCTCTCCCAGTTTGTGCCCCATCAGAGTCTCCTGCGCTTCATGATCGACATCACGGCAGGCATGGACTACCTGAGCTCACAGGGTTTTCTGCACAGAGACTTGGCTGCGCGCAACTGCATGTGAGTCCATCAGGGGGAGACACTGAGAGGCAGTCATATCAGAGCAGGGGGAGCTTGAAATCAAGGACTCCTTGTTCATATATAACTGTGTCTCTGTCCTCAGCTATTGGTATTCAACCATGGCTTGTATCTGGGAAGGAAGCAGCTAGAGGCTTCAATGAAATAGAATGAGGGCCTCACAGGAAACTGTGGGTTTTGGGATAAAATATTCAAAATAATGCATCAGATTTTTGTTTTTTTGATGTTTTTTTGATGCTTATCCACAGGCTAGGTGATGACCTGAGGGTGTGTGTGGCTGACTTTGGCCTGTCAAAGAAAATCTACAGCAACAATTATTATCGTCAGAGAGTAGCAATCCGTGTGCCTATCAAGTGGATGTCCATGGAGAGCCTGTCTGAGTCCATCTACACCACCAAGAGTGATGTGGTGAGTTCAGTGTTAAGTGGAAGACCCACTTTGGAAGTGCAAATCTGACTCAGTATTATTTAGTTGTGGCATTAACTGAATGCCTGAATGTGAAACTTGTATCTCTTGTTCCTGTCCTCTCAGTGGTCATTCGGGGTGACAATGTGGGAGATTGTGTCCCGGGGCAAAAATCCTTATCCTGGAGTCCACAACCACGAGCTGCTTGACCTGCTGCTGTCAGGACACAGACTGAAAGCACCAAATGACTGCGACCAGAAACTGTGAGTCCCTTCCACTTAATATTAAATAAACATGCTAAAGAAAGGATGAGTTCAATTCCAACACTACTGTGTGTCTCTGCAGCTGTATATTCATATTTGTAAGGATTGACTTTTGCAACAGATTCAGGAGCCATAATATTCATACCTGTGTGCATTTATGTTTTATCCTTTTTCATATTATTTAATTTTCCACATATGCGCCCATTCAGATTTTACAAACTAATACATTATATAATTCAGAGTGACAAATTCCATTATTTTCATTATCAATGAATATTTGGATTATTTTCTCGATTAATTGATTCGTTGTTTGATCCATAAAATGTCAGAAAATGGTGAAAATGTTCAATAATTGTTTCCTAAAGGCACAGGAGACATCCTCAAATGTCATCTTTTGCCCCCCCCACCAAAGATATTTAGTTTACACTCATAGAGGACTGAAGAAAACAGAAAATATTCACATTTGAAAAGCTGGAATCAGACAATCTGGACATCTAAAAAAACCCTTTAAAACTATAAATTGGTTATTAAAATTGTTGGCGATTAATTGAACAGTTGGCGACTAATCAATTAATCGACTAATTGTTGCAGTTTTAGTACAATTAGGGATTCCACTGCAGTTCATTTTTTAACAAGTTGTGGTTATATACTATATACAGCAAATATATTTATGCAGATGTATAATGCTAGTATATATTTAAAAAATATATGTTTATTCTCTGCTCACCTCCTCCTGCCTCTGCCTTAACCCCAAACACAGTTATGAAGTGATGCGGAGCTGCTGGGATGAAGAGCCGACCCGGAGGCCTGGCTTCAGGGAACTGGGCGAGGCACTGAAAGGTCTTCTGTCTGAGCTGCCGGTCCTGGAGGCCAGCCAGGAGGCCAACTACATCAACCAGGGCTTGGAGGTTGCTGCCGCCACTGCTGCTGCTGCTGCTGCTTGTCAAGACCCACAGACAGACTTTGGAGGAAGAGAGGGAAATGTCTACTTGCCCACTCCTGTGGGGGCTGCTGCAGCCAGAGAGGAAGATATGGAAGAAGAGGATGGCTACCTTATGTGTGTTGCTGGCTCATCAGTTAAAGTGGATTAAAGTGGACTTATGAAATGTGTTTGTGATAGAATGATAGAGATGTTGTATGTGTGTAAACCGCTCAGGGACATTTTAAGGTTGGGAGGGGCATCCAGGGGGGGGGCAGAGGTCAGTCATAAATCTGATTGCCCACCATAGATGCCCCCTCTTATTAAATCTGCAAGTTGATGAAGAACGAGAAACTGTCAGAAACTAAAACCGTTTGCACTTTTTAAAAGAATGTTTGTATATCTGTTACTATAAAATATATATTTCTAGAAAAGGTACAGAAGTGTATGGTAGATCATTACTGTCAGGAAAATGAAAAACATATGAAATATTAGGAATGATTCAAAAGAATATACTAATGTTACTTTTTCAGATACAAAGATACAATAGGAACAAATGTTGACTTAAATAAATCAAATTAAATAATAAATCAAAACTGATCAGATATGAAGTCAAAATGGTGAGCCAAGTCAGAATTAAAAGATAGTCCAGGCTGCTATCTCATAACTTTGACTCAAAAAGTCTAACATGTGATTATATGTGACTATCTCATATTTAGAGTACCTCATAATTAAAAACCTATCCGTTTTAGCACAGTATCTCATAATGTTGGCCTATCATGCATCATCATTTCATCATTCCTGACGTTCAAATCTGTTTTTCTCTTCCTGGTGGAAAGTGTCTTCCATATAATATACAAACTTATAGTTGCACTTTTGAGTGTGTAAATGATGACTTCCAGGGATTTTGCTGTGACAGCAGCAGTAATGTATCAGATGTATTGTGTAGGTAGAACATGCATTCATACATATCATCAAGCACAACAGACATTTTGACTTGCCATGAAAGTGCAGGTGTTACTAATAACATTAGTTGTATTCAAGTGTCCAGTAAATGATAACAGTGAGCCAACATAAATAATACCAGGACCCTGAAACTGAAGCAACTAAATGCATCTCAGTTTTCATTAATTGTATCATTTAGATGTGTGTTTCATACTGTAGCAATGCTGTGAAAAAGGCCTATTCAATTTCAACTGAGGCTGGATATTAAGCTTTATCATTTACCCCTTATATTTGGATCAAGGCAATATTTTTATATTTAGATATTGTACCTTACAGTTTTCATGTATTGAGGAATGATAATAGATAACATTTTACACATAGATGCAAATAAATGCAAATAAAGTTAGACTTGGACAACATAGATACATATATATATATATATATATATTACAGAAATGTGAGAAAAACAACCAATTTCACTAGTCAAAGTTGAACAATGTGATTTAAAATACTGAAAATAGTCAGCATCCATGTGTAGCAAAATCAAGATGTTAATTTTACTTTTGTACATATCACCCTGTCCCAGCAGCTGCTTGAAAGAGCAAAGCTTTTTGTGAAACTGTATATAATGTTGTCCTCAGCAAAATGTAGACTACTTAACAACATGGTGTTTTTAAAACTGCTTTTCATAATAAACTACAAATCCCATCACTGCTTTATTTCAAGATGTGTCCTGATTTGTCACAAACGCCACGTCACCTCACGTCACTACCGCACCTGCGCAGCCATCTTGAACCTCTAGCAAGCTACGGACACAGAAGGCAGAAAAAAAAGGAGTAAAATACAGCAGCCGAGCCTGAGGAAACAAGGATATGTCCGCTAGATTCAAGGATATATGAAATAATACAGGTTGGATACAGCGGAACGACAAGTGGACATTAACGGAGACGGTATAACAGCCATTTAAGTGCCTCGGATACCCGGACCTACAAGTCATCTTTTTTTTTGCCGGAGTAGGAAGGAAGAGTCGAGTCGCCGACAGAAACACATCCAGAGTGAAACCATGAATCCCGAATAGTGAGTTTAACATGTTCCGCTAACGTAATAATGCGATAATTATTGTGTATGGTGAGAAAGCGTAATAATATGGTACGTGTATAATGGTGTATTCTTACGTAAATAACGTCTGGTCTCGTGAACGTCGTAAAATGTATTAGCAAACGTCAGCTAACAGGCTCCGGTTGAACAGGGCGCGGACTGCTTCTTTTACGTGTTTTCTCTCCTAAACGTCAGCTGACAGCTCGCTCGTGCCTTACCGTGTCGGCTGTGGCACGCGACCTTTCACGGGACTAATAAACGGTGTGAGAAGCATTCTGTAGCGGGCTCTGCTCTAGTACTTTTTTTTTTTTTACTGGAAACGGGAATGGCAACAAATGGCGTTAGCTTACAGTAACGTGACATGAAGTAGTAAAATAAGAGATGTGGTAACTCGGGGCTGACCTGTAGCCTTTGTTCCACATTCGTTTAAGTTGTCTTAAAAACACGACTTAAATCCTGACGTGTCACATACTCCTCATGCCTTCTTTTATTTACCATCATTGTTATTTAGGCCATACTATCTATCATTGTATGGACAGTTATGGACACATGAATACAAAGAATAGACTGTGGCTGTGGGATGGACATGTCTTTTTAGTGTCATTAAGGTTTAGATGTTTCATAAAGGCCAGTTAGCATGTGGCTGCGTTGGTTCTTCTTGTCATTACAGTGTGTGAGGAAATGGCTCACCAGACTTAGAACTAATCCCACATCAATTATTAGCTAATTTATTTGTCATGTTAAAAATATTTGGTTGCTACCGAATGATATAATTGTTAATCCAGCCGTTCGTTAAAGGGCCGAATCCTGCCCGGTGTTGTACCTGGAAGGTGTGGAGCGTTTCTGGGGCAAACGTTAGCTGATACGGCAGGTATCAGATGTGAGCCGTCTGTAACGTCACGCTGGCGCAGCGGCTGTCCCGAGGCCGGCAGCTAGAGGCCGGCTTCCCTTTCAGGTCTTGCGGAACCCGGTCTAACTAGCTTAGCTAAAACCTCCACACCCTTAGCAGACAATGTTTATTCCCCTGAATGTTTACACACCCTGTGCAATCTGGTTTCTGCATATTCACTATTTCATCCACTATGATATCCACTGTCTAATGTTAGGGTATTACAGTAGGTTCTACTCCTCCATATAAAGAGTGATGGCGTTATTAGTGGTTATAGTATTACATAAGCATTATTAAGAGCAACTTCTGGGTTGCCAGGTTGTGAAACATCTCTTGGCTCTATTTGTCTTCCCCCAGTTTGAAGCTAGAACTTAAGTCCATCAGCAAACCCGTCTTTAATGTTAAGTTTGACCACTTAGCTTTTGAAATAGGGCTGAATCATAATCTGTTTGTTAAAGGCTTATGAACATTTTCATCTTCAAACCTGAGAGGTTGTTTAAAAACCCACCTTTTAAATGATTCACCAACAGCCAAAACTGGCAGCTTCTTCTTATGAGTGATTTATAATAGGTTTATAAAGCCATTAGATACAACTTAAGAAACTTTTATCAAGAATGCCTTATTAGAAAATGGTACCACAAAATGATCATTTTATTATTTGTGTTTTTCACTATAGAACAATTTGGTTTGTCGTCAAAAAGTATTGAAATTCTACATACGTTTGTGTCATGTGTTGTTCTTAGTAATACTGGTATAATGTTCAGTGTGCTAAGACTTTGTCATTTTATGATGTTCACAAAATCAAAATGCTGATGTTGCATATTAATGCCATGACTGTACAGCAGCAACACATATAGTTGAGGGGTGAAGTAACTGTGCTGCTGGTTCAGCAGTGTCAGAAGTGTGGCAGAGGTCTGGTTACTTCAAGTCAGATCAACAACAAATCATCACATCAAAATATAAACGGAGTGAGAGGATGGTGAAATAAAAAAGTACACAACAACAACAACAAAGTTGTTTGAGCATCGCAGGCAGAATCACATGGCTGAGGAGAGCCAGGAATCATGGGAGGTCTGTTGCTGCTGTTAATATTGAAGCAGTTTATTATATTGTTTTAATTTTAGTACAACAAAAATACCATATAATTGAATTATTTTAAGGCAGTATTGCCCATTTATAGTTCCATATTTTGTGTTTAGACCATTTTAACGGTGTGGAGCTTTACTTTGTTAAAAGTAAAAAGGAATTGTATGAAAACTTGTTGACAAAAATATAGTTTTGGTATCAACTCTACCTTCTAATGATTCCCAGTCCTACTTGTGTGGCGGTAAACAGTATTATTGATGTTAGCTGACAGCTTCACTGTAATTGGCCACCTCATTAAACTATATAAGGCTATGCACTTGAGAAGCTTGTTGCTCTTCCTGCTGACAGCCTCCAGCATCAGACCACATCAACGTGTGTGTGTGTGTGTATGTGTGTGGAAACATGCAGTGTGAGCAGGTTGCGACAGCGTCGTTGCCATCCAGTGTTTGTGTGATATTGTCAGTCGATCAGTTGAGGGTCAGGCTGCGATATGCGACAGGTCTCAGTTTCCTATGACACAAGAATAGCACTGGCATTGAGCAATTCTCTACAGCTGTCTGTGCTGTGTGTCAAATTCATGTGATGTTTTCCTCTCAGTGATTTGGGGGGGGGGGGGATCAGTTTGTCAGAACCTGTGAGTTGGGCTGGGTCTCTAAGCTCACTGAGCGCTCACTTAATTACATTAATTACATCATTACTGCAAGTCTGAACTGGAGTCTTAGTCACATTCTTTCTTAGTGTGCCTTACTGATTTTTCTAACCAATACACCATCATTTCATCATTTTTCTATTTTTATTCACTTGCACAGATTCACACTTTTTTTTCTCCATTGGAACCAGTCTACGATTTAAATCCAAATGTCAGATTAAAACTTTCAAGTTCAACGTGTGATAACTCTGGCTTCTCGTGTTAATGAAAAACAAGCTTCTATTTCTTAAAGGTTCAGGGTCAAAGGTCAGGCATTGAAATAAATTTAAAAAAAAGTTTCAAATGATACTCAGTACTACCTCCATGGCTGGATGAACCTGCTTTAGGGGCTGGGGTAAAAGTAAACTGTTAGGCCACTATCACCCCAACCCCTCCCCTCTGACCCCCCCTTTCTGTACAGAATGTCTATGCTGGAATACTACCTGACCCCTGATTTGCTATAGGATAATTTAGTTATACATAAATTAAGTGTGAAAGTTGATTATTGACTTAATAAATAAACCGCTGCTTGTAGAGCACACACACCCACAAAACATCTTAACTCAAAGACCACCAGCTTTTTCTGGAGCTCTCAACCACAACAACTGAGCTAACTATAAGATCTAAAAACAGTAACATTTGTTTTTCCTGCTTGGTTATCCAGTATTACACGTGTGATAGTCAGCAGCACACTACACTGCCACACTGTGAGATGTTATACATGCAGTGAGTTTAATGTTGTGTCCTGATTGTTTTTATTTCAGTGACTATCTGTTCAAGCTCCTGCTCATCGGAGACTCTGGAGTAGGAAAGTCCTGCCTTCTGCTCCGCTTTGCTGTAAGTAGCTCTGTCTCTAAAAAAAAACATGTTTTTCAGTTAGTGCCAGGCTCTAAATGTCTCTGTTCTAACTGTAACCTTTGTTCTTTGCTCACTGTGCTGTCGGCCTGACCCGCTCCTCACTTTATCTGCAGGATGACACCTACACAGAGAGCTACATCAGCACCATCGGAGTGGACTTCAAGATCCGCACCATCGAGCTGGACGGCAAGACCATCAAACTGCAGATTGTGAGTGCACACACACACACACACACACACACACACACACACACACACACACACACACACACACACACACAAACACAACACTGTAACATTCACCTGAGCAAGGGCTTGGATCCAACCATTGTTATCAAAACACATGAGAGCCTTTGTGTGTGTGTGTGTGTGTGTGTGTGTGTTGTGCATTCAGACCAAGCTGTAACTGGATGCTGGTTTAGTTGAAGGAACAGGCTGTACCACCTTAAATACAACCAGTTTAATCAGCACACTTAGCTCTGCTTCATACATACAGATTGAATCTCCCTGCACGCTGTGCTTCTGTTTCTCACTTATTATCCATCAGTCCAAACACACCTGAAAAGAAATGAGGTCGTATAATTTTATGACTTACTCAGACTTACAAATTCTTCATGCTGCCAGTACTAAAAATGTACTAAAAGTATACTAAAAGTGGAAAAACATCAGGGCTTAATTTCATGAAGGAGTCTTAAGAAAAGTAAGACTTATTAAGCGTGACATATTTATCAAGCATCTCAGAACCCCTCCCAGGAAGCATGCTTATAGTCAACTGTTCTTTTTAGGAGTGTAATGGTATCAATGTTACAGTTCAGTGCACACACTCATACAAAGAATACACTCTGTGAGCCAAACAATCACTGTCAAAATAGTTTAATAATCAACTCACTCCTGCATGCACAACAGTAATTGGAGAACACAGTGCATGACTTAGCTGTATTATATGTGTGTATGCTAGCCTGTTTACCCTGTAGTGTTGCTGCTGTGTGGCTGACAAACAAGAAAGACTACACTATTAGTAAAATGTGCCCCGTTATCTCTGTAGTGAAACAAAACTGCATCACCCCCCCCAACCCCCACCCCCCCTCCCTCTGTGACAGTCAGCTTTTCACTCTGTCTTTGAGTGAAGTTGTTCAGAACAACTGGAAACACCATTTGTGACATGGTCACACAGCACGACATGAAATGTCGTTAAAAAGAGTGAAAGTAAAAGTAGATTCCTCTGACTCATTTTTTTACAATTATTTAACCAGAAAGTCCCTTCAGATAGAAAATCTATTGTCCTGGAGACAGAACAGCAGTTACAGTTAGAGTAGAAATAAAGCCCAACAGATAGTTAATACACACATCACACACAGCATGAAGACACTAAATCCAGCTCACTAAGACATTTCCAGTTCTCACTTACATCAACCTGTAAGGTTGCTTAATTCTTTCAATATTTCATACATATATTATTATATATGACATCATTAGATTATTAATAGTGAAGGATCAGTGTTAGAGCAGCATGTTACTGTTGTAGCTGCTGGAGGTGGAGCTAGTTTACACTACTTTATATACAGTTAGAGCATAAATAAACATTTAGGGTTAGGGTTAGGCAGACACTATTATATTATCATCATATAACTAATAATAATTATGCATAAATATTTAAAATAAAATATTGTCATTGCTTAAACAGAAGCTGCTGTTTAAACTTATATGTGGTAGTTTCTCTACAGGATCCAAACACTGTATTCTACCAGCTCACCTGTTAATGATGTACACTGTGACTCATTACAGCAGCTGGGATTGTTCCACGTTGCTGGTTTTTTTTTTTTATCACTGTTGATACAGAAATGAAGTAATGCTGTAATGAAGCCATCTGACAGCTCACAGGCTGTAATGTCTTCCACCTTTAAACCTCGGCATGAAGTCACATGTTTTATTGACTGCAGCTTGTAAAAAAAATTTAAAAAAGCAGCTCGATTTGATCAATGAATGAAGACACAGTTAGTGTCAGAGAAGAGTGAGTATGTGCTCATGGAATAAGTACAATAATAAATACAAATGAGAAATAAATGCCTGTCTTTAAAATGAGACAGCTTGAAATAAAGGTCTGGTTCTGTCTACAATAAGCACATTCTTATCTTCACTGTGATCTAATTGCACCAATGAAGAACAGAGAAAACATGGTTTCTCATTTCAATGTGTGGGTTTAATCATTTGGAATTTCATTTCATAAAGCTATTTTACAGCAGTAAAAGTTCATACTGCACCTGCACTGTTTCATGTACTGCTCCTCAATATCAAACAAGCAACACATGACAGCTTTAGATTGTCAGGAGGGAAATAATAGAAACAAACAGGTGATTATTCATTTAGTCAGACACTTTATTGCCTGTGATGAAACTGCTAGTGAGTTTAATTTCTAATCTCTCTCTCTCTCTCTCTCTCTCTCTCTCTCTCTCTCTCTCTCTCTCTCTCTCTCTCTCTCTCTCTCTCTCTCTCTCATCTCTCTCATCTCTCAGTGGGACACTGCAGGTCAGGAGAGGTTTCGTACCATCACCTCCAGTTACTACCGCGGAGCTCACGGCATCATAGTTGTATATGATGTGACAGATCAGGTGAGTCAGCAGTCTGGGCTCAAATCAAATACTGGGTGTAATTATTTTGCTTTTTAAAAAAAATTGTATTTAATTTTTATACTCATTGGTCAGCACTCCAAATGTGTTGAGCTTTAGCATGCAGCCCTGTTTAAATGTGAACTTGTAAATCTGTCAATTACAGAACATAATCATTCATTTTATTTAGTTAAACACACTACAATCACATCCTTATTGTTTCCAGTCCCTGTGTGACTTAGAGCTAATAAGTGACCAGTACATTCATTTGAATGTGATTTCAGCTTCCACACGACACTTTTTACATTAGGAGGATCTGGGAATATAAGTATCCTCTCAAACTAAATAATGGGGAAAAAATAAAAAGAACACCTTATTATATATTATCACTACAATGCAGCTGTGACAAATGAATCATAAGCTAGACACAGTCTCAACCAATAGAAAAGCACTTCCTGGTATCAGATGGGTAAAAAACATAGACTAACCTGCTGTGTTTTCTGACATGCTGATATTCTTGTTCTCATTGTGCAGGAGTCTTATAACAATGTGAAGCAGTGGCTGCAGGAAATCGACCGCTACGCCAGTGAAAATGTCAACAAGCTTCTGGTGGGCAACAAGTGTGACCTGACCACCAAGAAAGTTGTGGACTACACAACAGCTAAGGTAAGACTGCCATCTGGTATCTGTGAGGAAGTGGAGCGCATTTTCTTACTGTTAACTAAACCTGTGATAAGATGTGATCTGCTGATACTGGTCCATGAGGTGTTTTTATAGAGCACACTGAGCTGGACTCGTGTGTGAAATTTCAACTAAATCAGACTTAAGTGTGAGGGGCGTGGCCTCGCCAAAAGGAATCACAGCGCCACCATCTGGCTTATTGGGCTCATATTTCCTGAGAAGCACATGCGCATCATCTCCAGTTATTGGGCCAAGTTTCATGGTGTTAGTGGTGATAAACTGACACAAACACAGTAGATTAGAAGAAGACAGTCATCTATGATTGTATGGGAGTTATGGACACATGAATACAAAGAATAGTCTGTGGCTGTGGGATGGAAATGTCTTTTAGTGTCATTAAGGTTTAGATGTTTCATAAAGGCCAGTAAGCATGTGGCTGCTTTGGTTCTTCTTGTCATTACAGTGTGTGAGGATCTGTTGAACTGGGTCAAGGCTGAAACTTCCTCTTATCAATATATTCCCACAGCAGTGTCACACTCTAAGAAATCATTTAGATCATACACATTCAAAAATATCCAAGTTTCAGAGGACATGTCTCCCTGCTGGATCTGAACTAGGTTTTTCCACAGAAAAGAGAGATTTATTGGTGTGATCATGTGACCGCACATCTTAATTGAGTTAAATAAAGATGCATACATTAGTCCCACCCATTCTCTTTTAGTTATTGGTGTTTAGTTCAAGATGGCTTTCTGATGCAAGAGCCATAACTGCTCTAAATGCTCAGAAAACCAGATTTTTGTACAGTTGCAATAACACTTGATATGTGCAATACTGAGGGAAATGGTGCAATAATGACAGCAGAATGTGGAGTGTCGTGTGTGTGTGTGTGTGTGTGTGTGTGTGTGTGTGTGTGTGTGCGTGTGCGTGTGCGTGTGCGTGTGCGTGTGCGTGTGCGTGTGCGTGCGTGCGTGCGTGCGTGTGCGTGTGTGTTTTAACATCAGTGTGGTCCTGTGTTGTGTGACAGGAATTTGCTGACTCTCTGGCCATCCCCTTCCTGGAGACCAGCGCCAAGAACGCCACCAACGTAGAGCAGGCCTTCATGACCATGGCAGCCGAGATCAAGAAGCGCATGGGCCCCGGAGCCACAGCCGGCGGAGACAAGCCCAACTTAAAAATCGAGAGCACCCCCGTCAGGCAGTCTGGAGGGGGCTGCTGCTAAAGGACCCCCACCCCCCATCACCATCACCATCACCTCCACCGTCTCCACTCAGATCTCCCTCTCCTCTCCTTCTGTGTTCCTTCCCATCATTGTTTGCCACTTCCCCAGCCCACCATTCTTTCCATAACACCTTGTAACCCACACCCACACCCACACCTAGCCCCCTGATTCCCCTCCACCATCACCAGCCTGTCTGAAGAGGAGTGAACCATCAGTGTGTTACTTTAGGAGGGTTCATTCAGGCCTGTACTCCAAACTACAGAGAGCAACCAGTGTGTGTGTGTGTGTGTGTGTGTGAGGGAAGCAGACAAACACAGACCGAGGCAACTTTTACTTTCTGCCAAGACGACAGAAAGAAAACAGATATGGAGGAAGTTTGGTATTGATTCAGAGTGGGACGGAGGCAGTGGAAGATTAGGTTTAGATACCACTCAGCTTATCTCTATACACACACACACACACACACACACACACACACACACACACACACACACACACACACACACACACACACACACACACACACACACACACACACACACACACACACACACACAGTAGTGGGGAGTCAGGGGTTAAAGAGATTCAAGCCTTTTGGACATACACTCAGGCTGTGTCTGTCTTTGCTGGTGTCATCTTATGGCCACACACACACACACACACACACACACACACACACACACACACACACACACACACACACACACACACACACACACACACACATACACACACATACACACACATAGAGAGACAGGTGCAGCTTGCACTGTAGATGGTTACACAGTAATAAGTGTTGCTGAGTAGCAGCAGCCTGCTAAGAATGACTCATCATTACCATTTTACTGACAAAGATGGAGGGAAAGCCCGTTCAGCGAGCATCCTCTTCCTCCGTCTGTCCTCCTCTTCCTCAGCTTCCACTCACATTTCTTTCTCAAGGTGTGTTCAGACAGAAAGCAACGTCAGCCTCGTGTCACACGCTCTAAAATAGTCACACTGAGTCCAGTTCTTTCTGTCATTTCCCTCCAGTCTCCCTCACTGTTTCCTCTCAGTACTTTTATGAAGTTTCAAAAAGGGACACAGTCTTTGCTCAAACTGAAGCATTTCTAACTCATCCCACCTCTAAAATTTGCATCGCGTTCTGTCTGAACACAACTTCAAGGTCCCAATACGCTCCAAGCATACTAAGCTTGAATGCACACGTTTGAAACAGCCCTTCCTCAAAGGTCTTTCATTCGTTTCAAAAGCAGAAATAGGCCAAATAATCCTAATATCCCTCACAGAGAGTACCACACAGCTTCCAGAGGAGCTTTGAGACACTGTTCAGAAAACTTGAAGCAAATTTTTTGCTGAGTGGACAATAAATTCAACCAGTATCAACAAAATATTCATACTTGTGTCTCAGTAACTGTACACTTGTAGAGCAGCATGTCCACTGACATCTAATTGGATGGGGTTCAACTCTACACACATTTACTTTGCCTTCACACATTCATTAATATAAGCTGATTTCAACATAATAAACAGCTGTTACAGTTGCAGGTGTGATGCGGCCAATAATACAACTAGATCGTAGAGGAACATCTGCATCCAAAGATAAGCTGTACTTAGATTTGATGGAAGCATTAACCAAGGGAATCATGAACCAAACTCCCTGCTGGAGGCTCAGTCAGCTCCACATAGAGACAGCAGAGGTGGGACGGAGGCAGTGTTGTGAGAAGTGTAATATATGGTTAGTTTTTAGTTATTATTCATTAGTCTTCATATGTTAAAGAATAAAAGAAAGAAATCATTTTGGATGGTGACTTCCTGGAATGACACTAAATATTCCAGTGTGAGGACAGAGATGAAGAGGCATGACGAAGGTGGGGGGAGGGAGGGGGGGGACTCAGTTCGACCTATTCTGACACACAGGAGAAGCAATTGGCAATATCTGCATTGATCTAACAGTTATTGTTTTATTTTATTATCGTTGTGGTTTTATTGTTTTTTATTTTAATTTTCTCATTGATACTTCTGACTTTTTGGAGACAACTTTGTACAATTTGCTTCATGTTCAGTACCTGACCGAGGTGTTTTTTTTTTTTTTTTTGGACGTTGTTTCATTTGTGCTTGTTTGCAGATGAAGCTGGGGTGGAGATGTAGTGTGGGTGTGTCTGTTAGCTGAGGGGGGGGTTGTCTTAAAAAGCTGCTGTTCCTTCCCTGAGACTGATCAGTTTGTCACAAATGGTAGTTTATCTTTGACACATGATTCACACTCAGATTGTCTTTTCTGTCTGCTATGCTGTCTGCTTTTTACCTCCTGAGTCCTTTACATTGATTGTGAAGGTCAACTTTAAAAAAAACTTGTAAAAAAAAAAAGAAAAAAGAAAAAAAAGCTTGAAAAATGTGATTGGTTATCATCTACAGTTAAAAACAAAGATTACAAAAAGTGACTAAACTAAACTTAGCTTTTCCAGAGCTTTCAGTCATACCTCATGCTCATCTTTAAACAGAGGTAGAGGTTATAATATCCTTCTGTATTCAAGTATAAAGCTCCAGTTACTCCTTCTGCTGATGAAGACTGTGAAATGTGATTGAAAGTTCTTGGTAAAGGCTAGTAAGTGGACCTTGACTACCATAATAAAAGATAAAGAACAGCGCAAATCTGATCAGATATTTGATGCCACTTTTCAATACTCGACACTACAGAAAACATTTACCAGATACTACTGTGACCCTTATAATCCAGATTTACTTACATCATGATCGTCATCATCATCATCATCATCATCGCTGCATGAGACATTTATCTCACCGCCATACCTTAGTGTAAAAAATCAGAGTGATGAAGTGTTTTACTCTGAGCAGATTCTGCTTGTCATAGCTGTGTTAGGTCTCCGTGGTATCTCCAGGGAAACCTTGGAGGAATGTGAGGAAAGGAGCACCCACCCCGCACCCCCACCCCCACCCTCACAGAGGGGCCTCTACACCACACAGCTCCTAAATCTGAGCCACAACTTTGTACCCTGTTATATAGAAAGAACTGGACAAAAAAATGTGGTGACGTGGTCGTGGTAGAGTGGTCGTACTTTGAAGAATGGAAATACTGTATTAAAGTAGCATTAGGACCTTGTTACTCACTCTTTTATTTGTGTGTGTAATCTGTGGTGTAGTGTGTCCGCCGCAGACACATGTCCTCTCTGAACAGAAGCTCTGTCGCAGGCTCTAGTTTCATCATGTGTGTCGTGTGTTCAGGGGGCACCTGGAGGTTCAGGGACTGACTGGTCTTTGGTTTGCTGACCGGATATGAACTCCCAACTCCCCCCCCCCCTTAACTAGTCAACCATGTCACTGCGACTTGATGAATTCCTCAACCCCTCCCTTCCCCTTCTCCTCCACCCAGATGTTGGATTCTCACAGAGGCGTCGTCCTTTAAGAAAAAAAAAAAAACTCGTCAGCATTTCAGGTACAACAGCGCCTCGTGCTGTGGTGAAGCTCCTCCATCGCAGCTCCACCAAGATCAGCAGCTTCCAAAAAGTGCAATTTCAGCTCCTTTTAAAAAAAAAAGAAAAGAACTGAATCTAGATGAGTCACATGATCTCCAGAACAACAGCCTTCCATCTGTGAAGCCTTATCACTGATTGATGCTCGGTCAGGAAGCCGCATCTTCTTAAACTCCAGTGTGACAGATGTGTTGCGTGTGATTACGTTGGCATCATTTGGAGATGAGTCGTGTGTGTGTGTGTGTGTGTGTGTGTTAGCATCAAATATTAATAGACTTGTGTTTTTCAGGCTTGTCACACTAACCTGGAACACTTGTCTGTGCAGGACTGGAGGGAGGGAAACATCAGGACATGTTTGTGTGTGTGTGTGTGTGTGTGTGTGTGTGTGTGTATGTGTATGTATAGAGCGAAGCAGGATCACGTGTAACATTCCTCAGCTTTTTCGGACACATGTCGGCATCCAGGCATCACGCCGCTCTCACTTGAGTAGATGCAGAACAAGCAATCATTGAAAACGTAACACTCAAAAAGTCACACTCACACATATACAGGATTTCCTGCGCTTTGATTTTGTCTTTGAACCTTTCTTTCAAACGAGTCTCGCTATTCTACTGATTTTTAATGTGTTCATTAAACTATACTGTGTTGTCTAGTCCATGGAAGTATGAGGGGACACTGTGTAGGGAGGGGTTAAAAATGTAGGGGTGGGGCTTATGCTTATGAATGTGATTCTGATGAAACAATGCTTGACTTTTTCTTCTTTAGTTCTCTTTTTCTTTTGTATTCACTTGGGGCTGAAGGGGGGGGGGGGGGATTTTCCATGTCATTTGCACACTTGTTCATTGGCTTAATAAAGGCACTCACTAGGTGTTGTTTGTTAATAAAAAGCACCGGGCAGGAGCTCGCCTGTCAGTCACCTTCTGTCTTTTTCTGTTTTGCTTGTTCACTTTGGTGCTGTCTCCCTGCTGAGTTTGATCATGTTTTTTTTCTGTACATATTATAAATATATATATAATAAAATGATGAAAAAGATCGTCAACATGAGAGCTCGTCTGTTATTTTAACTCACAGTACTCATGATGGGGTTTTTTTTGTAATCATTGGGATGAGAAAAGAGGGCAGAACCTTAATTTTTTAACCTAATTAAAAAGCGTGGCTCTTCCCCAATATCTAAAAATATATATCAATACTGAATTAGTACAGTCAGTTTCACTATTGATCACTAACTTCACGTTTATGAATCATTTAAGATGGTACAATAACCATCAATTGTTATAAGGATATATATTTTCCTCTGCATATGGCAAATACACATGCTGCACACAAAGGCATACATACATCTTTTCACAATAAAAGTCATAGGGGAGAATCTGAAAGAAAAATGTAGGCTACCCTCAGCTAAAAGAATCATTTTGTACAGTTCTTAACATTGCTGATATGCTGATATTTAGTATTGGGCATAAACATTTTCATCAGATAAATGATGCATGTATTGTATATGTATATGTAAGTGTGTATGACATCTATGTAAGAACACAGGATAAGAGTTTAGGGCAGAGATTGAAAAAGCTTCTTACACATGTTATGTACTGGTAGTAGTGCTCTAGTCACTAATCAATTACCAATTATGACTCTGAACATGTACTGTTGATATAACTAATCAATGTGTATTTGATCAGTTTATATAAACAGTTTATAATAAAGAGGGGATTATAAAATGTTAAAGAGTCAAAGGGTCATCATGTTAGTATTTTCCTTCCATAAAGTTGGCAAAGCTCAGAAAAATCCTCACGTTAACTCCCTAACATAGGTAAAGCTCTAAAATCACAGATTCCTACATTTCCCATAAAGTCCAAGCCCAAGCTAACATATAACCCGGATGACATCACTATAGCATCACCAGGGTGACTTGACAAGGTTTTCACAGGATCAGCTGTACTAACAACCTGAATGATTCAATCAGACCTAACATTTTGTGACTGGTTTTAGCAACTTGTAAAAGAATAATAAGGTTTCCCATATCAATATCTTTAATAATTCTTATTTATTGCTGGATTATAAGTCGTTTTTAGTCAGTGATAACTGACAGAAGCCTTTGACCCACAGACACCAGCAGAGTGATATCTTTCCTGTCAGGCTTGTTCTGCAGCTTCTTCTCTGTCTCCTGTTTGACTACATTCTGATATTTGCCCTACAGCAGGATAATGAAAAGCAGCACTATCTAATACGACACGCAGGGAGACACGAGCAGAGACAAATATGCAGTGAGGGTGTAACACAAAGACTCACTGATAGAGAGTGTGATCATTATGTGCATCATATGTCAGCTGTCTGTAAAGTTCAGTACCATCTTCAGCCACAGTGTGGGAGTCAATGAGCTGCTGCTGCTGTTGCTGCTGCTTTGACATTATGCTGGCAGGAGAGGGAAGTTTAAAGGGTCACTTCACGAAAACCACAAATCATATTTTCTCACATAGCCTTTGTGGTGTCCAATCAAGTCAGTTTCTGTTTCATCTACTGAGGTTTTCAAATGTCTGTGTCAGCTATTTCTGCTTCCACTCCAATAAAAATGAGGAAGGATGAAATCTGTTGGAAGAAAAAAACCCTCTAAAAGCAACGTGATGCTCTGGATAACTCAGAGACCTCACTGTGAGTAAGAAACAGCCTCATGTATAATTGTACAGTTTTTGATTGGAAGCCAGTAAGAGCTCAGCATTGCCACACTCCAAACCAAAGAATCCAAAGAAATCCAACATGCTCTGATTTGATGACATCATTACATTTGACCAATGCTCTATAGATGTTTACATAACCGTGACAAGCTGACAGCTCTCTGTGTTTCTGGTTCTGTTACTTGTGCTGTATCTATGGGAAACTGTAAAATAACTTTGAATAAAACGTCATTCGGAGACACTGTCTGTCTTCTGTCCTTTGATCAATATGTAGAACATATGGACATCAAAACAGCTGACTGGATGTACGAATGTCACCCTGTGTGTCAAAACAAGGATTGAAATGACCTCAGGGATCATTGAAATCTTTGTTTTTTTAAACTGAGGTGAGTGAGGTGAAGATTTTGGTGACTCCCTGTGGTTGAATTAAAAAAGACAAGACTACATGCTGTTAGGCTGGAGCTGCAAAGCTTAGTCAATGAATCAATTAGTTGCCAACTATGAAATGAATCACCAACTATCTTGATAATTGATTGATTGTTTTTTAAGGAAAAAGTTTAAATTCTCTGTTTCAAAACACCGAACGTGTCTATTTTCTGGTTTAGCAAATTGAATATTTTCCCCACTAAAGAGATTTTTTAGAGATTTTTTTTTTTACTACACAATAGGTGCAAGTACAAAAGTATAACATTTTAAATATTTTCATTTTAGTGCATTTTGGGAATGGGACACTTTTGGAAAAGTCATCAAATTTCAGAGTAAAAGACATTTTACAGCTGTTTTTACAGCTGTTAAATGTCAAAATGGGTCAAATCTGATCCAAACAGAATGTAAGGGTTAACTATTAATTTAAGAAGTTATCTTGTTTTGCAAATCTCAGCATGTTGCTACATACTTTGGAGAAACAGACCCGACCAGTAGTTGCTGGTGTATCTTACTCTGGACTAAAGGGGTGAGTAGATGGACATTATTACCCCTTACCATTAAAAAAAAAAGAGTTCATTTTATCATTGATTGATATTGATGAAAGCTCAATAATTACAGACACACATACACACACACACATTACACTCTCTCCATAGGAGCGCACTGTTGCACTCTACTGGAGCCACCACAGGAAGGGAGAAGGGAGTCCCTCCCCAGCATCCATAACCCCCCCCCCCTCCCCCCCGCCCCCCCCCGCCCCACATACTGTAGATCTCCTCTGCTGCCTGTCATCCACATGGCAGACGCCCTTGATTTGTACCCCCTTGCCTCTCCCTGTGGACCTTTAAATAACCAAACACACACACACACACACACACACACACACACACACACACACACACACACACACACACACACACACACACACACACACACACACACACACACACACACACACACAGATCATCTGTAGGTGCAGGCAGCTCTAATATATCACCGTGTCAAACGGAAACGTTGGACCCGAACAGATGCTTGACATTGGCGCTTGTTGTGCAGAGACGTTCACACGGTTTCTGACTCTGATATAAAAACCCTGCAGCAGCTTGTGGAGGGACTGCAGCTGCCCCTGCATTCAGGCTGCAGTGAGACCTTTCAGCAATGATATGCATACAGCACCTACTCCAAAAAGCAATCTTTACCAACGTGTAACATACATAAAAAGATGCACTTTGTGGAGTTCTTCCATCAGGACAAATTGAAAGCTCACTCAATATTTGTTTAACTCAGGTGTTGAATAGGTGATGTGCAGCTCTTCTCTTCTTCTCTTTCTCTCTCTCTCTCTCTCTCCTGTTGGTGAGGAATGGGGCTGCTACTGACCTTGAGTTATTTTTAGCACAATGGGGGCGCTGCAAACTGGGAGCAAAGCTTAGAGATACTCTGTGGAGTCTGCAGCTTACCACGGTGTAGTCTGCACGCCGCTGCACCTACAGAGAGAAGGCTGCTCATATTCATCCAGCTACACACCATCACATGTAGAGCAACCTCAATATTAGACTTAAGGAGGTTTTTCAGGTTTATTATTACTTGGGATCTTATATATATTGGACAAAACTACAAAAAATAAATTGTAACTGTCCTTTAAAGTGGTGAACAAACACTCACCAAACATGTGTTCATTTCAACACAATTTATTTACAACTTCTCCATACACCTCATGTTCCATTTGAAGCCTTGGCATCTACTTTTGCATGTTGCTCTCTGTTCATCATGTCAACAGTCTGTTTCCTGTACTTTCTTTTTAAACACACACTCCACTGTTCATGTTCTCGTTCACAGTCTCACAGTCTTTACTCAGCAGGTTCCGTCGTCACCGTCCTCTGAGTGCTTCCCAGGTCTGTTCTTCAGTCGACGGGGCCCTGGAAGATGAGTTTGATGTGGCCCTGCTCCCCTGTCAACCAAGTACCACAGAAGGGGCAGGCAGCGTGGAAGGCGTGGGTGCCGTGGGGTAACGGGATCTGGCTCCACCCCACCACTGTCTTTTCTGAGCATACGTGACCGCAGGGGCAGAAAGCGTGAGTGGGCGGCCCTGCGTCCAGGTACAATCCTCCCTCACAGCCCAACCACAGCGGCACGTAGGGGCCGACTCGCCGGCACATGGGGCACTCCCTCTCCCCGGTGCTGGCGGGCGCCGTGCCCCCTGGACCGGCGGGGCCTTTCTCCTTGCGGTAGCCCCAGTTATGGTAGCCGTGTACGTGCCCGCAGTTGACGTAGACCCAGGGCTGCTTCTTGTCGACGATCTCGCGCTGGGCCAGGCTGGGGAAGGCCAGAGTGTTGAAGCCCACAGGACACTGGGGCCTGGCGGCGTTCAGCTCCTGGCGAAGGGACTCCAGTTGTTTGAGGGTGGGGGTGTGGCGCAGTCCGGCAGGGGTCCGCCACAGCAAGGTGGCCCCACACAGATCAATCAGAGAACCGTCCTGGAGGGTGTTTGACTCATTTTCCACCTGAGAAGAAAACAGAGGGAAGAAAAGTAGAGAAGGAAAGAGAAGAGAGGAGGTTAGATCAGCTGTTATACCTGGACTGTCATCATCAAAGAGACAGAGCATACTGCTGGGAATATGTTTACTGCTCTGCATTAGACTGGTCCACAATAACCAGTGGTGGAGAGTAACTAAATACATTTACTCAAGAACTGTACATAAGTTTTTCTACATCTCAGAGGGAAAATTTGTACTTTCTACTCCACTACATTTATTTGACAGCTTTTCAGGAATGGATAATATAACAAGCTTTTAAAATACAACACATAGTTAAAGATGAAACCAGTGGTTTCCAACCTTTTTGTCTTTTGACGTCTTACATAAAGCAGTGTGTAGTCGGCTCACATTTCAGATGTCTATGAGTTGTTAACAGCTCCACCAAATAGTGATTTTTCCCTCTAAACTTCTCTCATGGTTTCATTTCAATAAATGTTCAAATGATCCAATATTTCAGCAAAAATCAAAGATTAGAGAAAAAGTCCAAAAACTGAAAATACATTTGTGTATCAGAACTTAGTTTTTTCTTCTTTCCTCTCCCATTAATCATCTCAACACCCCTCACATTTATCTGCTGACCCTTTGGAGGGGCCCCACCCCTAGGTTGGGAACCACTGGACTAAACTAGCTAACTGTATATAAAGTAGTGTAAACTAGCTCCACCTCCAGCAGCTACAACAGTAACATGCTGCTCTAACACTGATGCTTCACTATTAATAATCTAATGATGTCATAATAATAATATATCAGTCAGAGGACCAAACTACTACTTTACTGTAATACTGCATACTACATCACTCATAATACTGCAGTACTTTTACTGTAATACTGCATACTACATCGCTCATAATACTGCAGTACTTTAACTGTAATACTGCATACTACATCACTATAATACTGTAGTACTTTTACTGTAATACTACATACTACATCACTCATAATACTGCATTACTTTTACTGTAATACTGCATACTACATCGCTCATAATACTGCAGTACTTTAACTGTAATACTGCATACTACATCGCTCATAATACTGCAGTACTTTAACTGTAATACTGCATACTACATCACTATAATACTGCAGTACTTTTACTGTAATACTGCATACTACATCACTATAATACTGTAGTACTTTTACTGTAATACTACATACTACATCACTCATAATACTGCATTACTTTTACTGTAATACTGCATACTACATCGCTCATAATACTGCAGTACTTTAACTGTAATACTGCATACTACATCACTCATAATACTGCAGTACTTTTACTGTAATACTGCATACTACATCGCTCATAATACTGCAGTACTTTACTGTAATACTGCATACTACTTCACTCATAATACTGCAGTACTTTAACTGTAATACTGCATACTACATCACTCATAATACTGCAGTACTTTTACTGTAATACTGCATACTACATCACTCATAATACTGCAGTACTTTTACTGTAATACTGCATACTACATCGCTCGTAATACTGCAGTACTTTTACTGTAATACTGCATACTACATCACTCATAATACTGCAGTACTTTTACTGTAATACTGCATACTACATCACTCATAATACTACAGTACTTTTACTGTAATACTGCATACTACATCGCTCATAATACTGCAGTACTTTTACTGTAATACTGCATACTACATCACTCATAATACTGCAGTACTTTTACTGTAATACTGCATACTACAACACTCATAATACTGCAGTACTTTTACTGTAATACTGCATACTACATCACTCATAATACTGCAGTACTTTTACTGTAATTCTGCATACTACATCACTCATAGTAGGATTTTTCAGGCGGGACTTTTAGATATCATACTATACTATAGTACTTTTACATTGCTGTTTGGGTACTTTTACTTAAGTAAATGATGTGAATACTTTTTCCGCAACTGACTATGAAGGAATCTCCCTCAGGACCACCACATGATGGCACTATGCTCATTGAGCTCTGGTTCTGACAGGTGACATATTCTTCAAAATACCAATATTATCAGCACATAGGCATCAAGTGTCTATAAACCAGTCAGTTTAAAACAGTATCTTTGTAATGTACAGTCTGTTATATTGCTTGTTTACAAACACAGGTGGGGCCACCATGGAAACCCACTTAGGACCCATATTTGCAGCCCAAATGTAACCCTTTTGGGGCCCACATGGACATGCTGGCTGGGTTTATATTTAAGGTTCAGCTAGTGGAACATGTTTGTGGAGGTCTTAAATTTGGAAGAAACTACGCTGACATAACAATAAAGCATTGAACCTCACACATTTTGCATGACTTCACACTGATGTCACACAGCTCATTTCTATGGCCTTGGGTCATATCAAAGTGAGTAACCTCAACCCTTGTCAAGTGAATTTAGGACTCATTTTCCCCAATAACCCCCTTCATCTTACCAATTTCCCCCTCTGCTGGGCTGAGCGGGTCTCCCTCAGAGCGAAGACGTTACCACAAACTGAGATTTCCCTCCAGACACCCGGAGCCGGCTCAGACACAAACTCCCCCGCCGGGTGCATCACCAGCACCCCATTGGTTGTCAGGCCGTCCATCAAGCCATCCGACGTCCTCCATTTGGCAGCTCGCTCCTAAGAGAGCCCCACCCACCACACACACACACACACACACACACACACACACACACACACACACACACACACACACACACACACACACACACACACACACACACACACACACACACACACACACACACACACACAGACACACAGAGCAGGCAGACATAAAGGTTATGAGAATGATGGGGAGGCACAGAGAGGGAGGAGGGATGCTGTTGGAGGTAGGTGGATGTCAGAGGTGGCTGGCTAGAAAAACAGCCAGCTTTGCTTTTCTCTGCTGCTATATTTAGCTACGTACAGAATGACTACTGACTAATGCACAGATAGATACACTCACACCTAAGAAAAAAAACAATGTATTATGAACACAAATGAGCTCTCAGGGAAGGAAACAGCACATTTCTGGCAGCTGAATTAAAAAAAAAACACTTTAAAATGCAGCATAAGCATTTACCTGTGGAAGCATTCATTTAGAGGAAAGAATATTTTCACTGGATGAGTTAAAGGATAATTCCTTATTACAAGCTCTGATGCTGGTAAGTGGACCTTTGTGCTTAAACTACCCATCCAATATTGTTACTTAAGATTTATTTTTATAGTTTCAGCCGTTATATCTATTGGCATTAATAACATTGTCCTCCATATTAATATCCACAGGGTGAAATTTGCTGGTGGCGATGGTGGGATGAGTTATTTTTGTCACCAATGGGGACAAAAATGTTTCCCCCCCCCCCTGACTTATGCTGCTTCACCCATAGACCATATAAAATATATCAAATTAACAAAATGTAAGTAAAGCGCTACAACATGAGAACAGTTATTGGTGCAAACATATAAAAACATACAACAATAAAATCAGAAATGGACTTTCACTGTCAGCACTTGTGCGACACTTGTGTGACAATAACAATGATGCTGCATCTAGGCTACATGATGGTGCAGTAATGATAGTATATACTGAATTTCAAGAATGACATTTAGTGTATTGGCACATCTGGCCGAGTGGTGCTATCCACAGGGTCTCTTTAAATGAAATGAAATAGTACAGTCTAGACCTGCTCTATGGGTAAGATAACTTTTGTTGTAATTTGGTGCTATATAAATAAAGATTGATTGATTGAGTAGTGAAAGGAGTGTTGGGTGATTTCATTCTGCTGTGTTAAATTAGCATGACACTTTTGTTTTGTTGTACAGGATCACATCTTCTATGTGTCTGGATGAGGAAAGGATGAGACATGAATGTGACATCACATCACTGAGAGTGACATATCATGCTACTTGATGAATTCATTTTTTTTAAAGGATTCAAATATTCCTTCAAATTCAAGTTTTGTCTCAAGTTCAAGTTTTGTAATTGTTTTATTTAAGTTAATAATTACTTTATAAATGTTACTTTAACAGCTGCAAGAAATAGAAATATCCTAATAGACTTAATTGACTGTAGAGGCCCACTGTGCCTCTGAATAAAATCATTTTAATAACACCCCCACCTCTCTGAACATTCACATTATAAGCTGAGATCTGGGAACAAGATGACATCACTACAATAAAGTCCACTCGGTCATGACAAAACGAGCAATCACATGATCAGACATGTTGTAAACAAACCCTGATGTTACCCCCACATCACTTTTGGTTTTATATCCAAGTGATTAGGCTCAGTGGTTCCAACCATTTTTTTTGGCTGTGACAGACTTACTCCTTCTTTTTTTTCCCTATCAGAGTTTTTTTGCGATGCTACAATGTTACCAGCCGTGAGCTTGGTGAGTAAAATGTTTATTTATAACAGAAATGATGGGCAAAACTACATAAATAAAACCTAAGTTGTAATAAACTAGCATAATCCTTGAATCTCTTTAACCCTCCTGTCGTCCTCCCGGGTCAAATTGACCCCATCATCTCTTTTGACTGTTCCTTCTTTCCTTCCTTCCTCTTTCTTTAATTTTTCCTTCATTCTTCCCCTCCTTCCCTCTTTCTTTGCTCCATCCTCCTTCCATGCTTCCTTCCTCACTTCCATCCTTCCTTCATTCTTTCCTTCATCCCTTCCTTCCTTCCTTCCTTCTTTCCTTCTTTCCTCACTTCCTTCCTTCCTTCCTCCTTTCCTTCATCTCTTCCTTCCTCCTTTCCTTCCTTCCTTCATTCATTCCTTCCTCATTCCTTTCTTCCTTCCTTCTTTCCTCACTTCATTCCTCCTTTCCTTCCTCCCTTCCTTCTCTTCTTACTTCCTTCTTCTTTTCTTTCCTCCCTCCCTCCCTCCTTACTCATTTCCTTCCTTCCTTACTTCCTCATTCCTTCCTTCTTTCCTCCCTTCCTTCCTTCCTTCATTCCTTCTGTCCTTCCTTATTTCCTTCCTCCCTTCCTTCGATCATTCCTTTCTTCCTCCCTCTTTTCCTTCCTTCCTTCCTGAGGACAACAGGAGGGTTAATGTGTGAAGCCAAAGAACTGTAGCTCTTCAGATCGCATGTTAGCGAACAGGCAAAACTAGATCTTTTGCTCATAATATTGGCGATCTTACCTAAATGCTAACAGCTCTTTGACTTTAGCGCCCCCTAATGTTAGTATCAAATACTGCACTGTTTCAGGACATGCTGCTAACCTCCATTGATCTGACCTGAAGACAGATGACAGATGCAACATATAGACTAAAGCTAATTCCACTGGGATTGTCTCATGTGCTACTTAAAAAACAATCACATAAAAATACACATAGGAGCTTTAAATATCTATGAGGATGTCTTTCACCTCAATGCAGATGTTTATATGAAATCAAAACATTCATGAATAATTGTGTCGAATCAGACCAGATGTCTCATTAAAAACAATTCAGGTCAAGGTCTTCTCATATACAATCATGCATTATTTATCAATTCCACAAATATATACAGTACTCATCTGCATCAAACAGTTCAGAGGAGAAACAAAAGAGCCTCATTCAGTCCTGATTTTTAATAAAAGGACAAAATGTGTTCCATATAGCAGTGTAAGTTTAGTCCTGATGGCTGGAGGAGTTATACAAGCCTCAGTGGTGTGTGTGTGTGTGTGTGTGTGTGTGTGTGTGTGTGTGATGAGCACTGCTTGCTGACGTTATCTCTGTCTGACTGCTGGCCTAGTTGTCGGGGGTCCTGATGAATCTTGCATGGGATGAAGTCATGCCGTCATGAGAAAGGGCTATTATTGGTTTGCATGGCTTTGTGCACGTACGTGTCACGTTTAAGACTGCCTCATCCCAGAAGCTCCTGCTCTGGTTTGGAAGCTTTCACATCATAAAATATACTATATGTACTTTTAATATATCTAATTACTTAAAGGAGCAGTGTGTAGGATTTAGTAGCATCTAGACGTGAGGTTGAATATTATATTACATTTCTGCCAGGTCCATTCAGCTAGATTCCACTAAATTCTACACACTGAAAAAGAAACATGTTTTTTTATTAACAAAGAGGGGTCTTCTCTGTATTCCAGTATGCTCACCTTGACAGTAACATGTTAAGCTTAAGCACAGAGTATCATTTCAATGCTTTAAACATGTGTATGTATTAGTACATGTGTGTCTGTTTGGTTTTTTAGCTTGTAGCTGATGTGACGCTGGGCAAAGCTCCTCACAGTCATATCCAGTGATGTGGACACACAGTGAGACACAGTGTGTCCAGATGAGGACTGCTGAGCTGGCCGGATGGTGCATGACTGTGAGGCTGTAGTGGATGTAAGCAGTGTGCTCCTCTCTATTAAAAGCTTAGAATCGTATTTTTTGTACTTCTGGCCATCATTTCTATCACTTATTAATTTATATTGTATTTTATTTTAATTTATTTAGCCTTTATTTAAGCAGGTCGGTCCCATTGAGATCAAGGATCTCTTTTATAAGGGAGACCTGGCCAAGACATCAGCAACACAGTTACAGTAAAAGAATCACACAACATATAAATGAGATCCATTAAAACGTACTCATATAAAACACTTACACACACACACTCCAGAGTTTTCACTAGTGTTTAAATTCAGACAAGGGTACGAGGTTTTGAAGATGAAGTTCAAGATTGTAAATTATTCCAAAGTATAGCATCAGGAGCCAAAAACCTAAAAAGCTTTCTTTCCCAATTCAGTTCTTACTTTAGGAAAAACAAATCGCAAAATATCCATAGAGTGAAGATTGTGATCTCCTTGTTTTAAAAGAGAAGATAAGTAAGAGGGAATATTCATTCATTTTTAATGTGGAATTTTTTAAATATTGTTCAGAGTAATTGCAATTACATATTTTAACTCAATTCTTAACCCATCAGACTTTGTTGTAGTGATGTCACTGTATTAACTCAATGAATAAAAGGTTATTATTACTTATAAGAATTTACCTAAAATTTACCTTTAAAGCATCAAAAGCCATTTAATGTATAACACAGCATATATACAGTGTTTAAACACAAACTGAAATATTATATATTATATTATGTTATAATATGTAGTTTATTCACAGAGCGGGTATGTAACCAGACATCTATCTGACCAATAGCTTTAGACAGGAACATACGACCAGAGGCAAGGCCAGAGCACCATTACACATACACACACACACACACACACACACACACACACACACACACACACACACACACACACACACACACACACACACACACACACACACACACACACACACACACACACACACACACACACACACACACTGCTCCCTAAAGCCAGGTCACATGCACTGACACCCATTTTCACAGCTATGATGTCACCCGTGGGTGGCCCATCCATGTCCCTGTTGTCGCTTCGGTTGCTATGGTTACCAGTCCCTGAGTAGTAGGTAGAGTACTCACCCCCAGGAAGATGTTCTTGGAGGAGTCAAAGCCGGCGGCGTAGATGCGGGCGGTGTAGGGAGCACTGCGCTCACACATGATGCGGCAGGCGTAGCGGGAGATGGTGCTCTGGGCCGACTGGCCTCCACCACCACCTTCCCCTGCTGCACCCCCGCCCTGACCACTGCTGCTGCCTGCTGTGTCCGTCACCACGAAGTCGATCATGCTCTCTGTGGACCGGCCAATCTGAGACAACCAAGAGAGAGGGCTGATGTCATCAAAAAGAAACAGAAACAATCATATAGTGTACATGTAATATCCTACTGTATCATGTGTGGATAGAAAGGTTTTTATATGAGATGTAACACAGTACATCAGAGAATCAGCCATGTGTTCCAACAACACAGTCTGCCTTTAAAGAATCTGCATCACAGCCAACATGTAGTGTGTTGATGACATAAAAAGTTACAAAATAGAAAGTTGTGTTAAGTTTTTGCTACTGGTGACTGTGACTGGACAGCTTCAGACAGCCAGTTACTGCTCTCTGTGATCACTTACACTGTGCTTCAATATATGTGGAGCGCTTTGGGGCTGTGTCTCAGGAGGTAGAGCGGCCATCCACATGTTGCTGTGTCCTTGGACAAGATACTTAACCCCAAATTACTCCCGATGGTTGCGCCAATGGTGTATTAATGTGTGTGAATGGGTGAATGTGACATGTAGTGTAAAAGTCCTTTGAGTGGTCAAAAAAACTAGAAAGGTGCTTTATAAGTACAGTCTATTTACCATTTACTTCCATTTTTCTATGGAACATTTTGGGGTCGTCTCCCACACAGTGGGACAGTCCCAAATGGGGCTAAGGTGAGGTCTTAGGTATATTTATTATTTACAGATATAATTGGTGTTAGGTTGGGATCAGTTTAAACATGGTTAGTTGGCTAATTGTTTCTTTGAATGAAACTCAAGAGCGTCCTTTGAATTGGCGACATCTCTTTCACCTTCTACTTCAACAATAGTCCCCATTAAACTGTTGAGAGTGTATTCTGTGGATTATCTGTTTCTGGAAATAGTTGTTGAATTGAATCATGGTTGAGACAGATATCCTAAAACCTGCACACTATAAAATCAATATGATCTGCACGACTAGATTCCACTAGAGGTCACAGAGTAAACATGTGGATGAAGCGAGCTGTTAACAGAGTAGACAGAGGGAGGCAGACAGTCATGGATAGTTTGGAGCGGAGCCCTGTAAGATCTGTCTGCTGGAGTCACAGCTTTGTATGGATCTGCTTGATGATGAGAGAAGGAGGCTGGAAAACAACTGTGAGCTGCTGAGAGCAGACAGGTCTGACTCATCTCCTCTTGTATATTTTATCTCCTCAATCTTTGTCTTCCCTCTCTCTGGCTGATACTCTTTTTCTTGTGCTACCTCTTGCTTATTCCACTGATGCTGCAGTCTGGAGAAACCTCACAAATTTGCAAACAAATGACTTCTGTACTCACTGAGAGGTATATGACTTATTCTTCTCACTGACTCTACAGTACTGAGAGGTTCAATCGCTGTTAGACTTAATATTAAAATCTGCAGGACATCTCATTTAAGCTTGTCTTATGGTGGTTCGGAATCTCTTGTTAAGAGCCATTCTCTGTTAAGTCAGGCCTCAAAGATGAACCCCAAAACTATTGTTGTAGTTGAAATATTACCACATTCTAACATCATTATTGTGTCAGAATGAAGCTTCCCCATGTTTATCTGAACACCAATCAGTGATGGATGATCATCGGGGATACTACAGCACTATGAAGTGTTGTGGAATAATTTCCCACTGAGCACCTCCAGAAAAATGAGCCGACACCTCAATAAAACTGGAATTAAAAAGTAAGAAAGATAATCTCAGATGAACCAAACATGAATTAAACTAACATAGCGTTCCAGGCCTAAACTGTAGCAAACAGTAGGTTTCACAAAAACAAAGTAGTTAAAAGAGTGAGTTGTAATCCTACCTACCTTGAGCAAGAGACACTCAAAGCATGTGTCTATCAGTAAATACAGGTATATGACATTAATGTCTTTTTTATGTCACCCCTGGGATTTTGTAAAGCCTTAAAAGACTGAGAACCCTCAAGTCTCTCTCTTTCCTTTTACCATGACCGTGGACAACGGTATGGTGGTTTACTCGTTGATCTGTTGATATGTTTTTTTCTCTATATTTCTGAACTTTAAGAGAATTTTAACACTTTTTCTCCACTTTTTCTGGAACCCTCAAAACTCAGAGGTTTTCATTCTCTCAGCCACCGGTGACTGAGGGTAAGTATACTCTAGCAACAGGGTTTGATTCTTCTATTTATTATAAATGTAAAACAAGTATATATTTCTATAAACATAAAGCCTGTTTAGTTTTGCCTCTAAAACTGAGAGACTGCAGTGAGATTTTGTTGTTGTTTTTTTGCCAGAAGTTTTGGAAATGGGTTATATCTGATACTTCCTGTTCAGTTTCTGATCAAAATAGACCTTCGGGGTGTTACAGATGTAGATGCATATTTTTCACCCCGTCTTAAACTACTGGTTGCAATTGCGCATGGAGAGACTCCGACACCTGTGGAGCCCCTGGAGCTCTTGGAACATGTGTTCCACATGGTTAAGACAATTACCCAGGGAGATGGAGACCTGACTTACAGCAGGAGACAAACAACCCTCCTTGCACCAACAGCATCAACGAGTCTGATGATACTCTTCCACCCCAACAACCACTAGGTTGTTCTAAGTATACACTAGAAACAGGGTGTCATTTTTGCATTTATTATGAATATATTTTAATAAATTTATAACCTGTTTAGTTTTGGAAAACTGTCATTCTGATACTTTCTGTTCATTTTCTAATCAAAATAGACCTTTTGGGTGTCACAGGTCTAGAGGGGTGTTTTTGACCTCTTCCACAGCCAAACCCACCGGTTTTGACTAAACCTGAAGAGAGCCAGGATTCTGCATTGGACTCGGTCAGGTCAACCCCCCAAGGAGACAGAGGTCAGAGCATGAAGCGTGGAGAAAAAAAAAGCCTCGTAGCAGCCCCTGTAATACAACCCCACGGCCACCGGGGACTGGGGGTAAGTCTTATATCTAAGTCTCTTACATTGGAGAATAATTCAGAGCGGATGCAGTGGCAGGACAGGCTGGAGAGGCTCGAGGTCGGAGGAGATTGTGGTCCTACTTTGATGCCGTGTTTAAATATGCTGATGAAAAGATGAGGTCAAATATCTGATATGCCATTGACTTGATAAATGTAGGGTAACAATGTGATCTTGTTATTCTATACAGACAACCCATGTTTGTTATAGACAGACCCTGTAGTACCCTTACAATTACAAAACCAAAACTCCTCCACAAGACTGAGAGTGCTTTTTTCATGTCTCATTGTAGGACCTAGCAGGTGTTTATCTTTCCAAAAATGTTTTGGAAAACTGAACATGTGATGAATATAGTACCTGGTAGTATTGTATAGATTTATACTTCTTATCAACCTCCTGTTCACTGAACTGCAAAAGAAGAATAAATAGATTTAATTTGTGAACAGCCTGCCTGATTCTTTTGAAGATGAAAACACCTGTTTCTCTCTGATCAGCATCATTTCATCATTCTGGACGATTTTATTTTTCACATCCTGAAGTGGTAAAGATTTTCAAATATGAGCGTCATGAGGCTGACGCAAAATGTTCTTCATCAAGGTAAACACAGTGGTACCAGCAGTCTAAACTGTAGTTATTTGAGGTGGTTTAAAAACCCTTGAGACAGATTGCAGATGAATATATTAGCTCATCAAATCTTAACCCTAAAACCAAAAAGCCTTTTTCACGGAAAGTTTTGAAGACGATACCAAAGAGCCTCACCAGTATTTAATCATCGACCTCACACCAGCCTTTCCAGAACTGTACAGACTCAGATTAAGAGTACTACCCCATTAGTGGCTGGCAGTCTATCTACCAGGGTTATTATAGTTAACGAAAACCATGACTAAAACTAAAACTAGCTGTGAAAAAACTATTTAGTTAACTGAAATAAAGATAAAAACTACAATGAACAATGTGAAACGAACTAAAGCAAAGAAAAAGGTAGATAGATAAAATCAGCTTCTATTTTTACTGTGTCCTGCTCAGTTTGACGTCTTGACATTACAGGCTAGTTCCAGAAGGTGGCGGCATAGTGGATGCGTTCTTAAAACTAAATAAAAACTCGACTAAAACTACTTAGTAAGTAATGCACCCTCACTGAAAGCTCTTTGCCGTGCATCACCTCAGAAACGTAGACATTCTAAGACATTCTGCACCGTTGTTCCTAAGATTTTTTTTCAGCCTTCAATCTTTTAAAAGGTAACATCCTTGAGTCTGCTTGTCAATACAAAACACTAAAAAGGCTAAAGAAAACTGAGGCAGACTGCTGGTTGATAAAAGAACCATTCCCATCATTGGAAATCCGATAGGAAGACTCATCCCAAAATAATGTCTCAAAAAATGTTTCTGGTGTCGTCTCACTCAGTCTGAGCCCACGATGAGACAAATGGCTGAACATGATTTGGATGGTAAAATGAGAGCCGTAGTAAATGAGCCGGGATTGAAGGCTTATGAAAAAATTTAAAAAATACAACGCTCTGCTGCAGAAATACCTCTCTGTGCTCCAACAAGGTGAAAAGGAGAACGTCACTGAGTGTAACTCTGACTCAAGACAACGATGAAAAAGACTCCACTGTACTTGGTGCTGGCCGTGGTCCTGAAACAGAGCCGACTGAAGGAGGTCTAGGAAAAACAACGACTGAAGTACTGAAAAGCCTTCTTGAGCATGACTGAAAAAATGCGTATATCATGAAGAAATGAACTCATGGTGGATCCAAAAGGATTTGTTTATAAGGGGCAGGCTGTGAAAGGCTCTCTTACAAAAAATCCCAGTCATTTTACCCCCGAGTCCTTATACTCTGGCGGAACTCAATATCCCCTTATCCTCCGTGAGCTAACCTCGAGCTCGTGATCAGGAACAAAAAAAGAAAAAGACATCTCTTTCCTGTTTTGACTTTTCCCCTTAAAAAATTGACCGCGTAGACATTTTTTTATGATGACAAAGTTTTATTGAAAAAAAAAAAGTTTGGTCTCCAGACATTTTTTTGAGGATTTTTGTTCATTTTCTTCTTCTTCAGCAACCCAATAATTCATTCCATTTACCTCGGAAGCTGGAAGTTGGAGTTGAAAATGACGTCACGCCTGACAAGTCAGAAAACCAGGTTAGCCACTGATAGCAATACCGGTTGATAAAAACGTATTTTGCTCATACAAATAACGCAGCAAGTGGAAATCTCTGACTGGGAACTTAGAAATTCCGACTTCCAAGTAAAACTGGAACGCATCATAAAACTCCACCCTCTCTTGGTTTTTAGAACCCGATTCACTATGGATCGGATTGCACTCCTCAAGGGGGAGGGGATGAACCACTCTCTCATTAGGCCATACCTACTTATAATGTGGGATCATCTGATTGGATGACCCGACCTGTCAAAATCTTTTGACAAAAGGGGTCAAATATCACTCTCACTTTTACAACACTCCTAGCAGACAATCTTCTTTTTCTTTAAAGACTTTGTTTCCTACTGAAAATAATTTCCAACGTGTCCTAAAGTTCCTTCCCTCACACCAGTAAACATTGGTCAGGCTCCAAAGCCAATATACAGAAAAAAAAATGCAATTAAGTAACATGGAGCTTATGTGTGCATTTCCTTGAAATACAGACATGTCAGTGTTAATGTCTCCCTCTAATGATTAGTATGTTTGGTCTGTTTTAGGTTAAGAAATAGTTATGCAGAGTGTGCAGAGGGTCCCAGAGTGGCATCTTTTTCATACCCAGTAATGCGCTGGTTGGACACTACATGAAAAACCCAACAAAATACGCCTCAGGTTTTTGATGCAGAATGTATGTATGTATATTATTTCATACCAAAACTTTTGATTTCGTTGTTGCATTGTTGTAAAGTTGTTGTGAGTAGAGTTGGGATCTGACAGCTGGTTCCATTCTGGATTCAGTTCCCATTTGGCAAAACACACACATTTGCTAAGCTCTTATGCCAACCAATATCTTATTGAGAAATCATCTTATTGTGGAGATGACAGAACAGAGACAAAACACAGAAACTGCTGTAGCCGCAAGTCATGGACAGACAGCATGTTGTTAGTGGTGGTACTGAAGAGCAACTGTCCCACCAGCATCAAACTGGACCTAAGTGACATTTGGAGGCACATGTAAAGCTAATTATCTATCTAGTGTGCTAACTTATGATAACCGTGCAGTTTTCTGCAGTGAATGTTTGTTTGGTGGCTCTTTTGAGTAGCTAAGATGCAGAACAGGACATGTGTTCATGTTTGTAAGTCAGATAAGATGGAGCCTTTAGGAGGAAAGCTAATGTGGGTCTGTGACTATTGTGTTGTGTAGCAGGATGCTATCAGGCTCAGTGTGACTGCCTGCTCTGCATATGATAGAACACTGATGTCACTGCTGTATGCCATGACAACAAACAAGGTAGCCATCTATGTAGACAGATAGCTAGTAGCAATCCCTGAAATTCATGTAAAACTAAAAGGCGCCATCATGAAACCAAAATAATATATGGATTTCTCAGTTTTGGATATATATGTGCTGTAACAGACTAAAAAATCAATTTCATCTCAGATGGGCTCAAAAGTGAATTCTGTACAGCTAAAATGAAACTTTTTGTTGATATGTGGTTAACATGCTCTCTACAAGCTGGTATCTGTGGCAAACATGTGATCCCAGACCTCTGTTTCCTTGCTGAACTCCAACACAAAGAGAGGAATTTTGGCTAAAAAATATCGTAACTGAGAAAGATGCCCACTTCATTTGTCAAACTCAGACTGCTGGAGTCTCATATTAGCTTCAGTTGAACCTCAGAGTGTGTTTTTGTACAGGGCTGAGGATTTGGGCCCCACAAAAACTAGGAAGAAATGAAGATTAAAGAAAATGAAATAAAGAAGAGGAATGTTTACAGTGACTAATAACTCTTTAGATACAGTAAGTGCACATATCATTTATCATCAGGATTATTGTGAAAATTGACATTGTTAAAATATATAGATTGATAATAACCCTCTCATCTCACTCTGAGAAATAAAGGTTTTAAACATATTTCCCAACATGATGAATTATGCCTTTTATGTGAAGTACTGAGTTTGAAAAATGGGAGTAGATGAGAAAAACAGGGAGCTTTATATTAACCCTTCTGTTGTCATCACATCAAGGAAGGAAGGGAGGGAGGAAAGAAGGAAAGAAGGAATGAGGAAGGAAAGGAGTAAGGAGGGAGGGAAGGAGGACGAGAGTAAGGAAGTAAGGAGAGAAGGAAGGAAGGAAAGAATGGAGGAAGGAAAGGAGGAAGGAAGGAAGGAAGGAAGGAAGGAAAGGTGGAAGGAAGGAAGGAAGTAAGGAAGGAAAGGAGGGAGGGAGGGAGGAAAAGAGGAAGGAAGGAAGGAGAGAAGGAAGGGAGGAAGGAAAGGAGGAAGGAAGGAAGGAAGTGAGGAAAGAAGTATGAGTAGGAGGGGAAGAACGAAGGGAAAATGAAAGAAAGAGGGAGGAAGAAAGGAAAGAAGGAAGGAAGGAAAGAAGGAACAGTCAAAAGAGATGGGGTCAATTTGACCCGGGAGGACGACAGGAAGGTTAAAATAAAATGAAGTATAACTATAAATAAAAATAAACGTTAATTCTAGATCAAGTCATATAGATAACATTTTGTGTCGGAATCGTATCTGTGTGTGTGTGTGTGTGTGTGTGTGTGTGTGTGTGTGTGTGTGTGCGTGCGTGTGTGTGTGTAGATACTGACCTGAAACATGTCTGTGTTGGTGTCATGGGTGTACTCCACAATGACAGAGTGGCTCCGTGACAGTGTGTAGGAGATGCTGTGCTGGCTTTTGTTGCTGAGTGCCTGCCAATGGAAAAGACATTATCCAGGTCATATGGCAAGGAGAGCTGAAGGTCTGCTCTCCAGGTACCCAGAGGACATTTCCTGTTCTGGAGGAACAACCCGCTCCGAACGATTGCTGTGATTTTATTAGCTGACACATTATTATGATGGAGTGACATCTACAGTTCTTCAGTCAATGTTAACAATATAAATACTATATATTTACAATACATATACATGGGTCAATGATGCGATGTAACTCGGTGTCAATTGGTGTAAGCAGTATTTTTTTAAATTAAAATCTGATTATATACAGGAAAATAAATATGAACTAAAATGTGGAATAAATATAATCCACTTTTGAAATGCAAAACTATGTTGTTGTTTTTTTAAAACAAATTTTAGATAATTTGTCAAAATGGTTTGTAGGGGCGTGCAGGTGGTCTAGTGGTCAGAGCGCCATATACGCAGCCAACCCCGGTTCTAATCCCAATCGGAGGTCCTTTGCTGCATGTCACCCCCCCCCCCCCCCCCCTCTCTCTCTCCCATGTTTCCTGTCTGTCTACTGCTAAATAAAGGCGTCTATGCCAACACAATTAAAAAAAAAAAAAGAAAAAAAAGGTTTTTAGGATATCTCCTGCTCTATAAAATGCTTTAAAATGTAAATGTAAAAAATACTCCAAACAAACCTGATGCTGCTTTTAAAACTATTTTTAAGATACACACACATACAACATTATAATATTTCAATCGGTACAAAAACGGAGTCAGGTCGTACTCAACAAACTACTGCTTTGATTTTCTCTTTTTCAATATTAATAGTTTTTATTCACTCATTATTTCAAGATGCTTGCACTTTGACACTTTTGATCTACTGTCAACGAAAACACTTCCTGAAGATGTTTCACATTAAAAGACTACAAGCAAGAGATGGATACTGTATTTTTCAGACAGTGTTCAGGTTTCACTGATGATAGCTTAATAGATTGGTAATAATTGGTGAATGAAAACAGAATTTCTATTAGTAAAGTAAAACTGAGTGCAGCATAGTGGTGAACTGACATGACTCTATTGTTGTACTGATGGAATAAATGCTGTGGAAATACAATCTGCCAATAACTGATATTTAACGGTCATTTAAATATCTGAAAGGATCCTTATTGTTTCCTTCACATTAGTTAAGCACAACAGGATTACCATAAGAACATTTCAAATTAAGATGAATTAGTACAATTCTTTTAACTCTCCTATTGGCCAACACCAGTTACCAACAGTTTCAGGAGAGACTCACTCCATATGATGTCATCCTTTTCACCGACATACTTTCTTTTAAAGATGTCAAATGAATATGTTGTGACTTCTTACCTTTGACACCAGAGGTGTTGAGACATTGTGGATAACATCAGGTTTGACCCCGTTGGCTTTGGGTCTCTTATAAAGAGCCAGGCGACTTCTTCTGCGACCCTTGTCCCCATTGGCCAGCGACCCATTGTGCCTGCAAAACATGAAATTGGGTTAAATTGACAGCCATTGCATTTCCTGTTTTGTTTTAGATATCTGTCCCTTCATATTGTGTTAAGTTCTACTTTCTCTGCTGTTTCTGCACATCATCTCCCACAGACTGCTCAGTCTGACACAACTGTGTATTGTCTCTGTATTTCTACTGATGAAAACAGACCTCTTCTGTTTATTTAAAGCAAACCAGATACATAAGATGATACTAAGGAGTCGGTTGCTCCAAGTTGCAAGAGTAATTCAAATAAGTATCCAGAAACTGTTTACCTTTGTTTCATTGTCCACTTTTAATTATTGTGACTAGACAAAGGCTAACATGATGGTTCATGATTAATGGACTGATCCAAAGCCCTTTAAAATATTGATTTGTAAGGATGATTTTACCCAAAATAAAGAAAATTGAAACTTAAATAGAAAAGAAATTAATTTTAATAAGCAGTATAATGATATACTAATTAAATAATTAAATAATCATAATTAAATGTTAAAAGGAAAAAGGAAGCTGAAAGAGGACAATTAATATTGAAATGACACTTGGTTATTATGAAATGGATAAAACAAAACAATAACCTGAGCATTTCTATTTAAGCTTTTCTTTTTTGTTTATTAAATCTATTTCAGTTTTCCATTTCTTAATAACCACTTTTTTCAGTTTCCCTTTTTTCCTTTTAATAGGAGGCTTATTATCTCAAGTAATAAAATAATAATAACTGATTTTCCACTTTTTAATTTAATTTGGAGAAAAAAACAAAAAAACAATCCTCCACAGATCCAAAGTGTTATCCCACAATGCAATGCACACAAAATAGACTTTGAAAAAAAGAGCAGCTGCTCAAAGCTGCAAAAAAAAGAAACATATTGAGGATAGTTGTAACATAGCTACAACTGTCAGGGATGTCAATTAAATCCTTGGCCACAGTTTGATTGATGTGCATGGTTGTAAATATTGTATCATTAACTGAGAACATGTATTGTGTATGTATTATGGCTCTGGGGATTGAATTGATAACCTGCTTTACCTGCATTGATCATGTGTTGGACATATGTATGGTGTGACAGGTATGTTAATATTGAGCAGGGTGAATTATTGGAGTTCTGTTTACCTATTATGGACAACATGTCGATCGTATTGTTCATAAACGGGCTTTAGATGTGACAACTGCTGCTGATCTGGAATTTCCTATTTGAAACCTCTTTATATACTTTTAATCATTGTATATAACAGTTTAACATGTTAAATGTAAAATGAATGCACTCACAGTACTGAGTGATTCTGAACACAGATTAAGTTCAGTATGAGTCAAATTAAATCACATCAAATAATGTGATAGCAAAAAAAAAAGCATACACACTGAAGTCACTATACATAATACAATAATCCCCAATAACCTCACTGTGTTCAAATAAAATACCTGTCGTCCATTCCATGGATTTATCCCAGATTGGGTATTATCCTGCATTAGCAGCCATGTTTATAACATATGAGAAACAACAGTCACTTCAGTCATGTTCTACTGCTCACAGAGAGAAGCCATGATTGGATGGATTTTGTAAAATGTTGGTGGCAGGTAATCCCCCTCTCCCTGTAATAACACTGACAGGGAACCAAGCCATTCTCATCATCCATTAGTGCATGGATCAATAGGTCGAGCAGTGGGAGCATATGTCTGTGTCTCTATCCTTGGAATACCATGTGGGAGAGATATGGTTTTACCATGCTTATATATACAATCTATACCATGTCTGTCTCTGCTGTGTCTCTCTGTCTTTGTAGTTTCCTGTGGTCGAAGAAAAGAACCAATACAGCAAAGTAAAGAAAAATCCAACTTAAAGCTAAAAACTAATATGAGCTTGATGTAGTATGCAGTATTACAGTAAAAGTACTGCAGTATTATGAGTGATGTAGTATGCAGTATTACAGTAAAAGTACTGCAGTATTATGAGTGATGTAGTATGCAGTATTACAGTAAAAGTACTGCAGTATTATAGTGATGTAGTATGCAGTATTACAGTAAAAGTACTGCAGTAATCTTTGATTTTTGCTGAAATATGAACCATGTGAGTTGTGAGTTTAGAGGGGAAAATCACTTTTTGGTGGAGCTGTTAACAACTCATAGACATCTGAAATATGAGCCTGACTACACACTGCTTTTTGGTTTCATATTTAACAATGTGTTGTATTTTAAAAGCTTTATATTATCCATTGTGTCAAATCTGCATCTGAAAAGTAACTAAAGCTGT